>NC_063164.1:41872984-42176014 GCF_023159225.1 Perognathus longimembris pacificus | reverse complement strand
ATAAGGAATGTGTTGAAGAATCATGTCTTGCCCTTAAGATGTCATTTAATCCTTCAAATATTCATAGACTAATAATAGCACCAAGACATGGGAAGACTTAGAGTTAGTTCAGTATAATGAATTCAGAATGAATTCCACTAACATTGAAGTTTAAGAGAGAGAATCTTGCCTGGAACTTGCAAAAATAGAGAAATGGTATTACCAGTAGGAAGATTCTTGACTTGTTAAGTTATCCTTTATGACTGCCTCTAGTTTTTTGTTTCTTGGTGTTTTTCTTTCCAGTCCTGGGGCTTGAACTAGGGCGTTGGCACTGTCCCTCAGCCTCAACACCACTTCCAGCCTTTTCTGTTTATGTGGTACTGAGAAATTAAACCCAGAGCTTCATGGATGCTTGGCAAACACTCTGCCATTTAGCCACATTCCCAGCCCTACTAGTATATTTTATTGTCAATTTTCTTAGTGTTTTCTGAAACTGGTGATATATTCAATTCTGTAACATGATTTTGAGTGCTTTCTATATGTTGACAATTGTGTTTTACATTGTGGAACATGAAGAAAAAAGTAATAGACATGTTGCAATTCACCATAATGACTTAAACTTATTAACAATGCAAGATAAGGTAACAAAATAGAGACCTATGATCAAAATAAAATAAAGTGTAAAGAAAGAGTTGTGATCTGAATATGGAGTTAAAATGTGTATACAAAGTGTAATTGGTTTGGTGTTGCTCCAGCATGAAGAAGGGCATTATGGTGGAATGAGAGCTGCTTGTAAGTGAAAACATTTTATCTCATGATTTGATGAGGTATTGTGCACAGAGGCAGGGGTCCCAAACAAATTGGAATGGGAAATTCTGGCCTGCCATTGCTAAGAAGGTGCTAATCCAGTGGATCCCAGATGTCATAATGGTGGGAATAGCTTGCCTTTTCGGGGATGACTTTTAAGGAAGATGTTTGTATGTGAGTGCCCAAGGAAAAGGCAAGAGATCGATGAAACATACAATGAAGAGAGATAGCAGGTTACATTTCTCCAGCTCTGATTTATGAGACCTACCTTTCTGGCAGAAACTGACAAGGCAGTTCATAAGGGAATTTATCAGAATATAGGAGGTAAGTAGTGCAGTTACTAAATTTATAGTCTATGAGAGAGCAAGTGGCATTTGTTAGTATATGTGAATACATTGCAGTGGTTTAAGATTATTTTTAATAATCCTTTTGAGATTATATATGATCATTTTTGGAGATTATGCATAACAAATATGGTCTCCAGAGGAACTGTGGTATCACAAGGACAGTGTCATACAATCAAATAGGCAGAAGCCCAGTGCACCAAATATGCAGGATTCTCTGGGAAATTTGCAATAAATTGGAATTGATGTTATACATCTGTGGAACATCTGGTTGCTCTCAGAATATAGAAAGTGGTAGTTTGGATGCCTAGGTCAGCTAGCCAACAAATTTAGAAACTTTACCTTATTTATATATTAAAAACTCAAAGAAGTTTAGGAAATTTTAGAGTTGTTACAGTACTTATAGGAAAAGAAGAAAGTGCTTACCTCATGTTTATTATACCTTCATTTTGTTTACATCAGTTAATGTACATTTCAGATTCTCTTCTGCTAATTTCAAGGCATGTATGAAAAAGAGAAAGGAACTCTTTTATTCTTGGCCTCTTGTGTATCAAAAAGGCTTTCAGAGCCATGTTGGCATTTTGCAAATAAATGTAATTTGTCAAACTGACAAAGGTAATCAAGGAATTAGGAAATTCCAACTTATTGCTATGATTTTTGCAAGCTAGATTCAGAACACATACTCCAGTTTATGAGCTGTTAATAAAACTTTGTCATTTTTACTGCTTTCTTTAGCCATAACAAAGCTATAAATATTACAATCAATTGCTCAGGTCTTATATAAATGACCGCCAAAGGTGAGGAAACAGAGAAAATGGCCCAAGGGATCTGAAAAGGCCAGAAATCAATTCTGTGTAAGCATTTACACACAATTTCTGATTTTCAGTCTTCATTATCCTAGTGTATCTGATGAGATCCTTGGCTGTATTTTTCTCCCACTGCTAAATAGTGTTAAGTTTGGAGATGAGACAAAGAAAAATGGTATTTTTATTTTGATATGGTATAACAATAAAGTCTGCCATTATGTTTTGCTTTTTCTATGCTGTAGTCTGTGTGAACAATATGAATATCTTTTACTGCTAAGATGAGGGATCTTTTTGTAGACAGCCAAGAATCTCCAACTGTGTAGAAATAAAAATAGGGCAAAGAGAATATATCCTTAGTAAATAATCAATCAAGCTTCCCTTTTGATTGTTTCTGAAGTGCCTGTCCTACTTTAGGGGAGAGATTGATAAGTCATTAATTTCACTCCTGAGAGGCTCACAGGAGATCTCTCCTCACAGTAGCAAAATCTTAATGGTCAATTGCAGGATCCATGATGAATTTAGAGAAAAGTTTAAGTTGAAAGCCATTTAGTATCTTTCATTAGTGTCACCCCAAGTTTAGAAGAAGAATATATTTGGGTTGAAAAAAAAGAAGAATATATTTATAAATCACACATCTAAAAGTAAAGTTACTGTCTCTAAAGTAAAGTTCTTAACATGTCCCTTTGCCCCACCAATTTCTTCTTATAAACTCACTCTCAATTTGTAACAAAATTCAGGTAATATTAGGCAAATGAGAAAAGAGCTGTCATATTTATGAGTCAGTATGGGGAGATTTAAGGTTGTCTCTTCAATGTAAACCACTGCATTAAGGCTATAACTAATAGAAACAAAAGATTCCAATAAGCTTGTGTTGAGTCATAGCAAGTATTTGAGTTGAGACCTGAAATTTGATACTAACTTGAATTCAGTACTTATTGCGTGTCATTGGTCAACATAATTATTCTTTACAAGGTTGGTTTTTCTTTGAACTAGGAATCATAGTAGTACTAAATTTTCAAGAGGGCACTACCCAAAAGATTACACACCAGGATTCAGTAAAGCCACTAGCACAACTATGTTCATTGCAGCACTATTCACCATAGCCAAGATATGTTATCAGCTCAGATGCCCCTCAATAGATCAAGAAGATATGGTACATATGCACAATGGAATTTTATTTATCCATGAGAAAGAACTACATTGTACCATTTGTAAAGAAATGGAAAAACTTGGAAAAATTATGTTAAGTGGAGTAACTCAGTCCCAGAGAGACAAAAGGTGCATGTTTTTGCTTATAGAAGAAAAGTAGATTTAGCTTGCAAGCTTATAAGCATACACATTGGGTGGTACACAAGTGTATACAAATGTATTAACTGAAATATGGCATATTCAAAGGAGATCTCAAATAGTGAAATTCATTAAAAAGGCAAAGTTAAAGTTCAGCAAAAGAACATGAGGAAGCCTATACTTGAAAGGGGTAAAATGGGTTCACAGAGAAAGGGTTAGACAAAGGAAGAGAGGAAGAGGGCCTGAGTACCAAGCCTCAGGATTGGCAAAAAAGAGAGATAATTTATAATTCATCACTATCCTATAAACTTTAGTATCTTACATTATCACTTATGTAAAAAAAATCATTGTAATTGTCAAGTAAAAAATCTTTGTTTACCAAGAATTTTGTAATGAAGCAACAGAAAAAAAAAACAAAAAACAAAAAAAGCCCTCAACAACTTGATGTTGTACTGTTGGGATTTTTCCTGAAGGATCTGTCACAGCGGCTTTCCTGCAATAAACACTTAAAACAGTTGTGTAAATCTGTTCCAACTATTTTGCTTTGACAGCAGGAAGGAAACTAGTGATAAGGGCACTGAAGTCTTGGCAGGCATCTGCTCAGTTTTTTTTTGCTCATTTCCTTTTTGTCTTCTTTTCTTAGCTCCTGCCTTCCGTGTTCTGCTATGTTGAGGAAGAGAGGCTATCTCATGAATTTCAGGTGGTGAAAGAAGCTGGAGGATACTAAGATTAAATGTTTTTTTCCTTGTTCAAAATTCATGGTGAAATTTCATTGCCACATTGCAACAGCACTGAGAAGTAATTCATGAAAGCTGATGGAGTCTTGAGGCCTCAGCCCTACTCTGTGAGATTAGTTTCCTTTATAAAGCGTGGCAACAGACTCAGACAGATATCATTTGTTATTTCTCAAATGCAAAATCTAGATTCTTTAGTTATTTAAAAAATTTATCTTCCCATGGTTGTACAGGAGATTTAAATTTAATATGTCCATTTATGTGTGTAATACTTTTGATCAGATTCACTTCTTTCATCACCCTCCCCCACTCTCATCGATGTCTTGCCCCAAAAGTCACATGGTTTCCTACTTCCATTTTTCACACATATGCATTATTACGACTGTAATTGTTCATTCTTTTCTTTTTTCCATTTGTCTTTCCCCTCTGATCCCACCATTTAAGACAAGTTTCACCTTCCTAATCAAAATCTAAATTTTATCAAGCCACTATAAAAGCTGAAAGGGGACCATTTGGGGAAAGGGAGGGGACAACTTGGAGAGGAGGAGGACAAGAAAAAAAATGGAGGGGAGGGGTGAATGTGATAAAGGTACATATATAAATCTATGAGAAATATCATAGTGAAGTCTATTAAAATAAACTTTTAAAAAGGCTGTCAGAGAGTCACTTCTGTCTACCCTTCACTTCCTGGTGTGTGAAGATACAGGTCTCCTCCCACTGGAGAGCCTTGTCTGTAAGCTACCATCTTGTAAGCAGAGATCAAACCTTCACAAGAAACAAATGAGGCTGAAAGTATCTTAATCTTGGGCTTCTTAGCTTCCAGAGCTGTGTTAAATAAGTTCTGAGTATTTTTTTAAAGAAATATTATCTAGACTCTGGTATACTATTATAGTAGCACAAAATGGACTAAGAAGGAAAGAAAAATCTAGATGTAAATGGTAATGGAAAAAGTAATTGCATCTTAATTCTAAATTGTCATCACACTGAGTAGACAGATTAGATGAAGACAAATAAGTATGTTGGAAATAATGGAGAGCTAGAGTTCCAAAGAAAGTTCTTGTAGAAATGATGCCCATTTCTACAAATCCTGTTTTTTCTTCTGGGAAAAAAAAATGAAATATTCTTTATGTTAGAAAAAAGAAACACCTTATTAAGTCTAAATGTGGACAAGTCACTCAACTTCTTAATGAGCAATATAAATGAATGAATGCTTATCAGTCCAATTTTAATTTTCCACAAATAAGTGAAACATGCTGACAGTTGGGTCTTTTTGGCCTTTGCTTGGCAATTCTGGATCCTGTTTGGGCCAGGAATCCCCATGTTTTGTGACCTTTTAAGGAATGAATCATTGATCATACCTGCAGTGGTGTGATAAAGTTTGTAATATTGTACTTGGCAGAACAGACAACTATAACATGGTGTTTATGTGCTAGGATACTTAATTAGATAAAACAATATATTTGATTATTTAAAACATAAGACTCTTCAGCAGGGCTACTTAAAAACAAGATTTCAAAAACAAGCTATTTAAGAATATTTTGATACTTATGCAATACAAAACATTGTTTTTCATAATTGTGTCACCAGTTTAATACACAGTTTGTACACTGATCCAATTTTAACATTAAAAATTTATGCTATTTTAATGCCTATATGTAATAACATTTTTAGGAAGGTTTCTTTGCTGCATGTTCTTAAATATGATATTATATAGTTCAAATGTGTTGTGACTTTTTTGAAATTATAGGCTATTAAAGGTTCTTTGGTTATTTATTATACTAATTATTGTTTAAAATTATAAAAAAATAAGCACTCAGATTTCATTTGGAAGCTAATGACAATTTTATAATTTGTTTAATTTTATTTATATTTTGTTAAGCAAAAACTCTGATCTTAAGTATATTAAATATTTAAAGTACTTTTGCAGTGGATATTATCTTTGAAGGTTTTTAATGATCAGACCATTAAATATTAATCCACTAATTTATCTGGACTTATTTTTTTATGATAATGACCTTGTAGTTTTTCAGCTTTAGAAAAGAGGAACAATGTGTACTGTTTCGTTTACCACTTTAAAGTGAACTGTTATTTGAGTCAAGAAATAAGCTCTACCCTTTGTGGATGTAACAGTACTATTGGTGGCTCAGCTTAGATGAGATCTGTGTTCTTTATTCTACCAGTGCCTTCATCACTCATTTACTTCCAACTGTCAGCATTTTCTCTTTTATTTGAGCCATTTGTTTTGTTTATATTGCTCTGTGTGCTTACACCAACCCCATCCATAAAGGGCTGGCTGCCCACTACCAGAAGTGCCACGACATTGACTTTGTTCTCACTAACATTTGACATCCTATATTATGTAAATGAGTGAGGATATCCTAAGTCTGTTTGTAGTGAGCATGAGTTTTACTTAATCATTGAGCAAATAGCAATAATATATTTCTACTTTTTTTGTAATTATCTTAGTCTTCCAAGGCCATATTAATGACAGGGAATTGGTGATGGTCACAGAAACTAGTGACAGTCTCATTTGCCATGGGATCAGACTTTCAGATGCATACTCAGGCAAGGTAAAGACTAAGAGAAAATATTGTTATTACATATGTGTGTATGTATATAAATATTTTATAGGATATTCTTATACAGATTATGTAAATCCTTCAAATCAATAGAAGACTGGAAAACAGCATAGCTAAAGATTGGAAATTTTTTTTTTTCTTGTGCTGATGGTGGGTTTGAACTCAGGGCCTAGTTATTGCTTGGCTTTTTAGCTCAATGCTGACACTACCATTTGTGCGATCTCCACTTTTGAATTTTGTTGGTTAATTTGGGGTAACAGTCTTTCACCTTTGTCTGCCTGGGCTGACTTTAAATCATAATCCTTGCATCTCAACCTCCTGTATAGGTAGGATTGTGGGCATGAGCTACTGGTATCTAGAGAGATGGGAAGGCATCTTAAATAGGCATTTCAAAACACTTTTAAATAGATGTGAACTTAAGAGAAATATAGTCATTGTTGTTACAGGACAAAATACATAGTTTTTACCTTAATGAAATATCAGTACACATTCACCAAAATAAATAAAATTAGAGACTGACATTATTATGTTTTGGTGAAGATTTGGCATAATTGAGGTATATTGCTTATACTTATAGATTAAATTAATGAAAATCCTTAGGAAATTCTTTGTCCTAAACTAAAGCTATAGACTATTCATATAACAAAATGCCTATTATTATTATAAAATAATTGATTAGAGCTACAAACAATGTGGATGAACTTCATAGACTTAATTACAAGTAAAATACATTAGACATACAGCAGCTCTCTGTACTTAATTTCATTCAAATGAAATTTCTAGAACAGATAGACTAACCAGAATACTAGGAGGGAATGTCCTGTTGAGTTGGAAAGTCTCATGTTCTAATTGTAGTGATTGCCCACTGTACACATATATAGATATTCTTTAGAATTTATTCTTTAGATCTGTATATCTGTATTAAACCTTAACTTGAAAGGTTTTAAATGACTTTATTTTACCTACTTCCTAATTTTTGTGTTATTTTCTTTGCACGATTTTAGATTCCTTATGTATTTTAAACCCCTAGGCCATTATATTTTATATCCTCACCATTTACTTAGGTTTATTCTCATATTTATTTTTTCTGCTATATTTCCTTAATTCCTAAAATTTTATGTTTCCCTTCTACCTGAAGAAACTCCTTTAGTTTATCTTTATTGACAGTTGTATTGTAATAAATGCTGTCCATTCCTCTTTGTCTAAAGAAGGCTTTATTTTGTCTATGTGCATAGAAGTCTTTGTTAGCACCAGGTTTTTTTAAAATCATTTAAGAAATGTTGTTTTATTGTCTTCTCGAATCAATTTTTTTAAATGATTCAAGCTCCCTGGAAAAATTCTTCATCTTTTCCTATTTTAGGGTGCTTATAATGAAAAGTACCCCTTCAATTATTAGGACACATATAGGATAGAAGCAATTATTTTATTACTTAAAGGTCTTAAAGGTACCTAGTAAACCCCATGTTTGGCCAATCATATAGAGTTTATGGACTACATTCAGATGTACAAAGCACATTGAAAAACCAGGGGTTCAAAAAGATTATCAGTGCTATTAATAAATATAAACAATATACTTTAGTGAAAGTATATATAACAATATATTATAGTGAAAGTTATGTGGATGTTTCTTGTCACTCACAAAATACCTACTGTACTGTAATAACCTGTTGTATGATGGTAGTGATTGTTACAGTGCCTGTGTGTTATCATTGAAGTGTGCTTAATGGCACAAGCATTCTAACATAGCATATTATATTGTTAACTTGAACACAAACCTGTTAATACCATGACAGTCATTTGATTACCAAGATAACCATCATGAGACTCATGAAAGGGCAATTTGCATATGCAATATAGGAAGTATGGACCAAGGATGATCTGTGCTCTGGGTTGGGGCATGAGAGTTCAGCCTACTATTCTGAGATCATTATTGGGTTTAAAGCAAGCAGGCCTTATTACTGAGAGGTAGTCACTGTGCTATACTCTCACAATCTCTCACAGGATGCGGATGTCAGTGTGGCCATCACATGGACAATATCTAGCCATCCCTTAGGGAAGAGGCCACCAGGATGATGTATAAAGTAAATTTCTGTATACTTCACATGAAGAACTGGGAATAGGTATAGAATTGGAAACTGTCCAGGGTGACTGGCCTCTGGTATGGGAACATTATTTCAAAAAGCTTTGTGGGTTTCTTTTCTGATTCTTCCCCTTCATTATTCATATAGTGTTATATCTGGTCCTGGGCAATACATTTTGATTAAATGCTGATATTAAGAATAAAGTTCTAGGTAGGCACGGGTGGCTCACACCTGTAGTAGTAGCTACTCAAGAGGCTGAGATCTGGGCATCACAGTTCAAAGCCAGCCTGGGCAGGAAAGTTCATGAGTCTTGTATCGCCAATTAACCACAAAATGTCCAAAAATGGAGCTACAGTTCAAATCATAAAGTCTTATCCCTGAACACAAAAACTCAGAGTCAATGTCCAGACTCCGAGTTCAAGTTCCAGGACCAGCATGCACGTATACAAACACACACACACACACACACACACACACACACACACACACACACACACACACAGAGTTCTGTATAGGATTCAGATGACATTTATTCTACCACAAGCAATGCTTTCTCTGCCATCCTGTAGAATGGGGCAGAATTCCTGTAGATGGCAAGGTGGTTTGAGGTTGGCTTGCAATTCTCTATAAGGCTCAGCCTATCTCTAGTTCTCATCCATTCTAGAGTAGTGAGTCTCAGAACTTTCCCGTAACTTTAAAGGACTCTGTACTCTAGGTATCAAAAGTTAGAAATTTTGATTGACATTTTGAGAGACATTCACTTTGGGCCTCTTGTCACAGAAAATTGTGAATTTCGACTTTTTCCAGAGCCTTTGCTGATTCCCTTGTGGTAAAGGATTCTTCTCATTTATTTTTGTCTTCATAGTACTGCTAGATTTTGAAGAATTCTGTTTTTCTGGCATTTGTTCCTTATTTTTAGTTTTCTATGTTGCTCCATGTTTGGAGAACAAGTTTTCTTTCCAGTAGATGAAGCATAAGTTTCGAGCTCTCCACTGAGGGATGGATACCTTGTTCTTGTTGACCTTTTGTTACTACCTTGTTTCACTGACGAAGGATTCCCTGTGTCTGTGCCCAGGAGCAGCAACTCCTTGCTTTAAACCAAGTCCCTAGCCACAATCTCTAGTCCTCACTCAGAACTGGCAAAAGTGGTCAGTATAAAAGTTGTTGCAGATTCTCAGATTGCCTTTATTTTGTACTCTTCCCTCCATCACTTATATCTCCAGCATTATTGCTTCGTAACTTTATGCTTTATGATGCCTTTTAGAATAAAACTTTTGATTAAATCTTGGTTGTCTAGTTCATCTTAAGTGGGATCTTTGACTACTACAGTGATTTCACTCTACTTTAGCAGCACTATTTTTTGGACAAACTTGTGTGTTGGGTTTGCAGAGAAATAAATATATATTTGTTTTACTTAAGGAATTAGGAAATTCTGAAACTATAGAGCACACATGTCTTATCCGGTGTGAAGATTGTGAGTTTGAGGGCAGTGTGAGTTACATAGTGAGACCCCCATCTCAACAAAGAAAATCCCCCCCAAAGATACTTAATAGAGCATTATGAGTTAACTCACTAATACAATTTCTGAATAATATGGCTAGAGCATGAGAGAACTCAATGAATTTCTGGATCATCAGGAAGAATAAGCTATTAAAAATTTAACTGTAAAGAAAATTATAAAGAAGCACTGAAAGAAGAAAACATTTTATTTTGACAATTGTGTAGGTCAAACTGTGGATTAAATAAACATATTTGAGTACTTTACTCATGGAAACCTTAACTTGGAAATAGGCTAAATGTCCATTATAACAAAAAGCTCATTGTTTTACTTTATGCAAGAGAATATAATTAAATAATCTGAAAGACTGAACTAATAATGTTCACAGTGGTATAGCTGTATCTTAAAAGCATTCTTAAACAGAGACAAAAAGACAAACAAGCTAGACACTAACAAAAAAAAATCAAGATTCCATTCACAGGAAGTTTAAGAATAAGCTGACTGTCTAGTATATACTGTTATAAATCAGAACAGTAGGTGTCTCTGGAAGGTGAGGAATGACTGATGGGTCATGGTAATAATGTCTTTTAGGATGAAAATAATATTCTGTATTACCACTGGTACAGTGGTTTTATGGGTATATATTTAAAAATTTGTCAAATTTTACTTGAGCATTTCACTGTGGGGAAATTTTACTGCAATCAAACACTTGAACATAAAACAATGCATAAAGTAATCAAATGCACAACTTGGATGATAATTAACAGGTAAACGGAGAGAAATTATATTTAAGGATATGGTAGATGACTTAATTGGCTAAGTATGTTAAAGCTAAGATATACAAGTCTTACATATCACGCAGTGGAGAGCCACTGAAGTTTTCTGTGAAGGAAAATGAATATCAGAATGATACTTTGGGATTTTTAATCTTTAGGAAGTAGAGAAATGACTTAAACAAATAGAACAAATAAATGTAACTAAACAAAATGTTGAGATTTCTTCTCCTTGTTTTCTGGAGCTGACCCTGTATTCCACATTGATAAAACAGTAAAAGTAGTCTTTGTAGTTGGTCCTTTAAAGAATATTTTCGCTAGCAATAGTGAATTAAAATTAAACAATGTTATCTTTACTGAAAGAAATGAGTGCAACTTCTCTCAGGAATGAAATTTAGAGCTTACCATAAAATGAGGCAGTAAGTTTTTCAGTGCACTAGTTTAAAGACTTTATCTTTTGCCTCCCAATTTAAAGCTTAATTTCTGTGAAACTTTTTTTCTTTTCGTAGAATTATAAATAATGGTGTGAGGCAAAGAGAAAAACATCATTGGGCTGATCTTGCTGATCTTTGTCTCTAAGGGCTCCGTGGCTCAATTCTGCTTTTTTATTTTTTAGCAAGTCTTATTCACTTCTATGAAAATATTAGAAAAATGTAAAAACATAATCCAAGATACTTTCATGATACATAAAGTCTATAAAGAAGTGAGAAGAAAATGGTAATGAGCAACAACAGATGTTTCTTTCTTGGATGAGTAATTAGAGATAGAAATAGCATCTTGCAGAAAGCAAAAGGGTTTATCACCAACTCTTCAGGAATTCAGCAAGATATTTCACAGATGCATAACTTTTAAGACATCAAAAAGTAGGGAAGAAATATAGAACTATAACTCTGAAATTATACGTATGTCCTTATCCTATGCATTGATAGACTGGGACAGGAGCCACAAAGACTCTCCTAACATGTTTCTTTATCTGAAATCATATAATAGATTCATTCCCTTGGGTTGTGGTGTGAATATCTGTATTTCACTGTGTAAATATATATTTCTCCTGAAGTGGCAACATATATCTTTTTTAAAAATTAGCTTTTCCACACTAATGCCTTAGAATAATGCAGCAGAACAGTTGGTTGAAAGTGAATGGGATAAAGCCTGGGCTATTTTGTAGCAAAGAGGTATAATGTGACTTAGCATCAACCAGAAAAATTATAACCCTTCTTCTTGGATCCAAAGCATCATAAATATCTGAGAGAATGTGTTATGTAGACTAAGAGATGGAGTCTAGGGAAGGTTTGTGGTGATAAAAAGAAGACAACTTCTGTGGTGGTTAATTTTGTCTGCCATACTTTGTGGAAGAAATACTGAACAACATATTAATGCTATGGCTTGTCTCAGTGGCAAAGCCTATCTGCTCTTAACATCACCATTTGGAAGTTTTTTCAACTACCTGATGTGGAATATGCTGTGTTCTGCCACATTCTGAGCAACATGTCTTTTCCTCCCTTGGTGCATAAAGGCAACCCAACAGTTTAGTGAATGTTTGGATGCTCAACATTCTCAAGTTTTAGTTAAAAAATTGTATTAGGCAAATCAATCTCATGATAGAAGCTCATCACAATTTCCAATATTTCTTCCTCATTGCAGGAAATAATGTTTAAGTTTATAATATTTTTACAAGTTTTATTCTTCAAGGATAAGTTAATCAATATTTTCATCCACATTAGAAGCTATAGCTTTAATGTTGATTTGGTGTGTTTTGATGTACACATGAATTTAGTAAATATCCATGTTTAACTTAACAATGTATTATTGCTCTTTTCTGGAATTTTTCTTTATATCTTTGTCTATTGCTAGTAATCTTGATATAATACAAACATTTGCTAGATTATCTGTTGGGAGAAACAGAGATTTTAGTATATATCTAGTTTAACTGCCAAGGTTATTGCATATTATTATATTATACTTATTTCTTAATTTTAATTTTTAGCTATAAATCACATTTTCTACCAGTGTTGATAAAATACAATACACAGAAAGGTTCTTTCTGGTGACTGAACAAAAGGAAGAAAATACATATGTTTTATTAGGCACTGGTAGCCTTTTACCTCTGGGACACTGTGCTCACAAAAGTATATTCCTTAATGTCATTATTTCTTAGATTAGTGCTATCATTTTATCTTGTAAGGTCTATCATTACAAAATATTTTCAACATGTTTAATGCAAAAAATCCTTAAATCTCTATTTTTGAATTCTCTAATAAAAACTTCCAAGTTGAATTCATTACACTGATAATCATGTAATGACATATTTACAATCAATGTGTTTGAATTGTAATAGGAGGCTTTAAATAGTAGTATTACTCTAGGTAATGAAAAGTACTGCTATCAAATGTTCGACTTATGTCTCTAGATTATGATAAAAATATTAATGTTTGAACAGGCCATTCCACAGTGGTAGAGACCCACCCAGTTAGCACAGGCGTTTTTCTAGTTGTGATCCATTAAGAAGTCATAGGGTTTAATGGCCTGGAAACTTACACTTTACCTCTCTGGCCTCCTGTACTCATAACTGCTTTAATAAAATTCAGCAACATAGAGTAACTCTTCAGTATGCTCAGAATTGTCTTCCCAAATAAATGTTTATGAGAATCTTTTTTTCTTTTCTCCCTTCACTACTGGATAACATGAATTAAATAAGTTATACTTATTTTCTCAGATATTTCATGAAGTAACAACCTTAAACATACCTCATAAAATAACATGCAATAAAGAATTAATTGTTCATTTCTTCCTTCTCTAAGAAAATATGAGTATCCAGAAAACATTGATTGAGGAATACTAAACTTTGAATTATGATGATGAGGTATTTTTCCTGTATTTTAGAATCTGTTTTATAAATTTGAACAATCTAAAAGTCCTGTTTAGTTTTTGCTTTGTGGATGGTTTTTCCTTCAAAGCACTAAGGTGAATAACTTTTTAGTTAGGTCTTAAATTTGCTGGTGGAAAATGTGACTACATTTGAGAAGTTTCACTTTTAGAAATAGTAGACTAAATTGCTAAAAATCTAAAGAGCCCATTATGAATTAGAAATGTTTGATTTTTTTAAATTGCAAAAATCTTAGACAAATCATCAGGCAACATAAAGAAGGATTTACAGATAAAAATTTAGGAGTAAAGGAAAATAAGCTCAGCGCGACGGGGTCAGCCCTTGGGGTTTCTTTGAGGCAGAAGTTGTGCTGGGAGTTATAGGAATATGTCATAATTAGAAAACACTTCCCAGGAATATATGTCAATTTAAAAAGAACATGCAGCTAGTGATATGACTTCAGATGCAGTAAGGCAAAATTGAAAGAACCTAGAGAAGAAATGCATGACTACACAATTACGAGATTTTTTCACATGACATTCTTTGTGATTAATTCAGCCTGCTGGTTCAAAAGAGTCTCTAGGAGTTCTGACCGTTAGAGTAAGTCTACAGTGGCTTCCTTTGAGACCAACCAGCCTGGTGTAATTTTTTGGGAAGGTGTTGCTAGCTTGGTTGTATGCTCTATGTGTGCTGACTTTCTTATCTACCTCAGTCCTCTCAACTCCCTTGTGTTTGAATTTACACTGGGCAGGATTGGAAGAAAGAGTATTTATTTATAAAAAGAATTTGGGTTATTTCATCTTCTTTCTGAACAATAATGTTTTAGTTACCTGAACTCTGTGGATGACAAAGAGTACTCAAATAGTAACAACAAAACAGTAAAGTATTTGTCAATGGTTCAACTATGGTAATAACATAAAGATTTCCCAATGTGGGGAAAACACAACTGAATACACCCATGTGTCTAACATCACTGCTGACCTATAAGGCAGAAGCAATGTTCTCATCCTGTACAATGAATACAGAACAGAAGGCATATGGGGAGAATTATCTTTGAAGTAAAAAATAATTGAACCAATAAGGAGTATTTAGGAAATGCTATTTTGGGAAAAGTTTGGTAAATTTCTAAAGTGAAAAAAATTCCATTAATTTGGGAGGTAGAGTGCCCTATAATATGCCATAATTAAGAAGATTTCTAGAAATTTAAACCAGATGTTTGATATAAATTTTAAAATACACTTTTATCCCCCAAACCAAATTCAGTAAAGCATTTTCTCGTAAGTTAATTTGGGAGAGTGAATTTTACAGCAGATAAGTGCCTGAAGAGTTAGCATATGTTCCAAAATGTAGCTCTGGGAAAACATTATATTCTACTCTGTTTCCTTCCCTAGTTGAATAACTATCTTTTCTAAACAGTTTGCTTTTCTAATTTCTCAGTTAATTTGTACTAATCTTTAATGAATGTGTACATTTCTGGATTCTATGAAAATGTAAATCTAGAATAGTAATGCACAAGGCACCCATGTAGGTGGTTTTCAGCTATTCAGCTTCACTCCTGGCTTGGTCTGTTGATGTGTAGAGGTTTCTGAATCACAGACCCATATCTCTTGTAAGGGCACTATCACTTCACACTTTGTACTGACTCAAAGTAAAAGAATCTAGCTGCTTAACAACACCTATTTTCTATAATACCATGTACAAATCCTTTTCTAATTTATTTACTTACTTGGTTGTTTGTTTACTTATTTATTTATCTTACTTATTTTTGAGTTGATCCTGGGGCTTAAACTCAGGGCCTAGGCACCTTCCCTGAACTTTTTTTGCTCACGGTTAGTGCTCTACCACTTCAGCCACAGTCATCTCTGGCTTTTTTTCTGAATGGTTTTTTGGAGCTCAGAGTCTCATGGACCTTGCTGTCCAGGTTAACTTCAAGTGAATATCCTCAGATCTCTGTCTTTTTATACTGATCTCCTTAGGTGATTGGTTCAGTCTTTCGAAAATAGATTCTTTGAGTACTTTTCACATCTCCCAAGCAAAGATCCCTTATGTCAGTTTTTATTTTAATTATAGTGGTGCTGGGTTTGATTTTATTTTTATTTTTTAATTTAATTTTATTTCCAAGGTGATGAACAGACGGGCTACAGTAGGTATATATAAGGTAGTGAGTACATTTCTTGTCAAACTGGTTACCTCTTCCCTCATTTTTCCCACTTTCCCTCCTGGCAAGTCTCCTTCCACCAACTGTACAGTTTATTTCCAACACAATGTCTTGTGAGTTTCAAATTTACCCTTTGCCCTTTGTCTTACCATTTTGATGTTCCCCTTCCCTTCCCTAAGTCAGATAAATGTATACACAATACCCAGGGTACCAAATCAAAAACAGTGACAACAGGGGATAAACCATAAGAAAGACAAAAAGCAAATGAAAGAAAAATGAAATAACTTCACATAGTATACTAAAAACAGCAACAACAAGGAAAAAACCCCTCTTACTTCCGTATCTTGCAGTTCATTTCGCTTAGCATCATCCTGATATGTACATAGCTACTGAGCAATTGTGATCCTCTGCTAGGTTTATCCTAGACATATACTAATTGTTACAAGTGAGGGAAAGCATGGAGTCTGTGTTTCTTTGGGTGTCACTTACTTCACATAATATGACTTTTTCCCCAAGTTTTTCAATTTTGTTATGAATTTACTTTTTATTCCTTGAATCATGTAGAATCTATTTTTTTTGCTTTAGCTATATTTCTTTTTTTTAAAATAGAACTATCATATAGATTTATTAATGAAAAATACTTTTAATACTATTAATGAAAAAGTACATTTTGTCCTAAAATAGTTCAGCAGACTCTGAGAATTTACAATGGTGAATGAGCAAGTGGCAGTAATGGTTCTGCTGCTGAAGACAAGAGTATATGTTAGTGTGCCGGACTGTATCTGTTTAGAAGGGCAAATGTTATGTTGGCAGTTCCATATTCTAGGCCTATGGTGTAGGGCACAGGGAAGGCTGACAGGCCCATAATACCTGGGCAGATGTGCTGCCCTGAATTATGTGATCATGGTCATCACCATGACTACAAGGCTACATGTACCTTTTAGGATGGGAAATGGGAAGAGGGTCAGGTAATAGGGTTAGGCAGATTTTTTAAAAAAGTGTCTAAGTTCGGAAGATAGTAGAGACCAAAGAATGTACCTCAGGTAGAGGTGGGGTATTACTATCCAGAAATTACCATAAGACTAGTATCAAGAACAATATAATGGATTCAACTTTAAGGTGGCTCAAATACAAAATGGCAGCTGCTTCAATTTCGTATGGGAATTAAAGTTGGAATTTCAAATATTCCCTCTCAAAGGACCAGGTCTCTTTAGAGGTTCCTGGTGCCCCGGGGAGAAACTGCCAATTCTGTGTTGAGTTGAGAATAGCATAACTATGGCAGAGATGCAGCATGAGCAACTCTGCCAGTTTTGTTTTACAGAGAAGAGCGTGGCTCAGGGAGAGAAACTGGTTGACCCTTACCACCAGCTAGGCTGCAGGACTCTAGTTTTGTTCTGCTCTCTTCCAAGGACTTCTGCTAGAACACACAACACCCTTTCTTCCTCTGCCCTCCTGTTCCTAGATTGGGAAGTATAAGTGCATTGCCTCCAGTCATCATCTGGGGGTATATCTACTCTTCGAGGAACAGGAGTTCGGGACCCTGGAATAGGACCTGAATTCTAAGCTGACCTCAGGAGTAAATGAAGACTGCTGGGTGATGGGGACATAGGGTGAACAATGGGTGCATAAGAGAGTGAATGAAAAAGATGCCCTTTTGCCTGAGCAGGAGGAACCTGAAGACCCTGACTTCTTTCTGGTAGTGTGGTAGTGTGGGTTGGCCGAGGTCTTGGGAAATTGCTTCAACCAGCTGTTGGATCATGATCTTATGTCTCCCAGATAGCTGTGATTACAGGCATGAAACACTTCACCCAGCTTAATAGCTAAGAAAAGGTCTTGATAACTTCTTTGTTCAGGTTGGTGACCCAATCTATGTTTCCCTGGAAGGTGGGATTATAACCCCATTCTTGTTCCACAAAGCTCTTTTTAATATTCTCATTTTACATTGTGTTGCTATTAATGCTGAAGTATGTCTATGCCTTTAGTAGATTAAAAATCCTTTAGGTTGCTCAGGATATTTTATTTGTATTAACCTTAGTATATAGTATAATGCTTACTAATAAATTTGTGAAAAGGGGCAAATTTACATTTCCTTTTAAATTTATAAGTAATAAGGCAAACTATATGTTTTTTATAAATATGTATGGGAAACTCTTGGTAAGTTGGAAGACTTTTTCCATCTTAGTGAAGAAAGATTTTTCTTAGAGAATGACCCAAAAAAATTCTTATGAAATGTCCTAAAGTTCATATAACATACGAGGAGAGAGGCTAATAACACAGGAGCTTCAGACTAAAGGTAACTCATCTAAGTAGTTAAAAATGATAGCTGTGAGTGTTGATGCTTCAAGCTTGACAGCTTACCACTTCAGTTAAAATTTGTTAAAAAAAAAAAGGAAGACCCATCTAAAGCTTTATTACAAGCAAAATATTGTGGCACATAACTTTTTTTTTCTCTTCTTGAAGTATTGGAAATAGAACAAGGGCATTGCATTTGCTTAGCAAACTCTATTTAGCTATATTCTCAACCTTTAAGCTTTTTTTTTTACTTGGAAAATTGTGCATCTTTTATTTATTTTTTTATTAAATTTTATTGACAAGGTGGTGTTATGGGGGTACAGTTATATAATAAGGTACTGAGTACATTTCTTGTCATATTTGTTACATCCTCCCTCGTTTTTCTTTCCCTTCCCTAGTTCAGGTAAGCATATATACAATATCGAGTGTACCAAAATCCTTTAAGCTTTTTAGTTGCATCTTCTTATAGAGAAACAGATGATCTTCAACTTGTGATTGATTCCCCTTCCTCTGCCTCTTGAGTGCTGGGATTACAGGCTTCTGCCACCATGCAGAGCTATAGTTTACATGCTAATGAATTCACCAAAATTCTTCTTTTGAAATTCTCATTTCAAGATTTGTTTGACATAAAACTCACATTAGCAATTCCTATGGTAGAGTAGAATAAGAATAGTAGTCTTCTTTTCAGTTATTTAATTCATTTAATTCTGTTATGTCACTCACCGGATATGTTAGTATGTAAAATCAATAGCCAAATAAATGGTAATGAGGAAACAAACTTTGCAGTTGTACAGTTTATTTATATTTTTAGTCTTATAAATAACAAATGTTATTTGTTATCTTATTAACAATGATAATTCTGTCTTCTATATAGTTTGACAAGTCTGTAAAGTTGGGTCTGCAAGAGCTATTTGAGCTGCTGTTAGGTCTACTAAAAATGCATTATCCTAATTCTTCACACCCACAGAACACTAACTTTTATGGCTTTTTATTCAGAGTCATATTTATTAAGCCTGTACTCTAGTACTTTGAGAAACAGTGAAAGAATTGTTTCTTTTAAATTTAATGAACAAAACTAGAAATCCATTATTATTACTGAGAAATTATAGAAGACCTACAGCACTGAGACTGTTACACTGAATTCATCCCGGTTCTGTGAAAACTGAGACATGTCATTCATTCATAATTCTCACCTCAAGTTTAAGTGAGTTGTCAGGCTGGTGGGAAAAAAAAGAACATTGTGTCTTGTTAACTATCAAGTTCTCTATTCAGTATTAAGTGTTCAAGAGTATTTCTGAAGAAGCAGCTATCAATTCACAGACTGAGTGTCTGAGAGGTTATCACCACTTAATCTGTTGATGACTGCAGCCATGCTGAAGTGGGCTTGCTTTATCTCAGCTTATAGACCTAATACTTTAACAGACTTTAAAAGACTTGAAGCCACTCTCTATGACCACTACAATGGAAACTGTTGCTGTTCCGATTTTCACAGAAGAAAACATGCTTATATTTTGCCAAAAATATTTTATTTATTAAGGTCCATTGTGTAATATGTTTCTTCTTGGTAATGAAAGGGTCGAGAAGCGCATCCGCGGAATGGAGGACACCAAGAGACGTTCTCATGCAAAAGCAAAGGGTTTATTGTAGGACCAGCATGCTGGGGCTCACAGAACTCACAGGAACTGAGAGCCCCGAGTAAAGAAAACTCAGGGTTTATATACAGTGGACCAAGTTTAAACCTGGGTCAGGGCCGTTACACAAGGCGGGAAGCAGATGTCCGGTCAAGGTATATTCTGCAGTTTTTAGGAACTGAGGTGATAATTACATTTCTTAATACATTCCGGGTGGGGTCCAGTGGTTACAGCCCTTTCTCAATTTTCAGCCTGCAGCTGTTCCGCAAGACCAGGTACATTTCTCGGAATACTTAGCACATTCTCTGGGTGGGGGGTCAGGGAGGGTTACAGCTGGAGCTAATCTTTACTGCACAAAGTTTCGGTGGAGTCACCAACTCTACACTTGTTTAGGGAAAGAATTTTCTTTTCCTTTACAGGTAAGACTATATCCATCTTAGAGAGGATGTTATATTGCATAACAAATACTGTTGTGGAAGATGTCTGATCTTGTAGTCGGTTCAGATTGCTATCACAAATTACCATAGATTGGGCAGCAGAAATTAATTATGCGGGATGGAAAGTCGAAGCTCACACGGCCAACATACCTGGTGTTAAGGAAGGGCCTGCTTTCTGGTTTATAGGTGGTATTTTATCTCTGTGTCTTCAATTGCTGAAGAGAGCAATGCAGCTCCTCTGAAGAGCTCTGGCTCCTATGCCACCCCCCACCAAGGCATTCAAACCAAGTACTATGGCACTGAAGGTTAGGTTTAAAATGTTAGTTTTGGTGAACAAACGTTCAGACTATACCATCTAGGAAATAAATTTATGAGAGCAGTAGAGATCTCTTTCTCTGTAAGAGACAAGATATTATCTAAAATCTAGATTGATCTTCATTTTTAAATATTTTATTTTATTATAAAGGTGATGTACTGTGGGTTAGTTACATATGTAAGATGAGTCCATATCTTGTCAAACTTGTTATGCCCCTCATTTTCTCCCATTTTCCCTCCTTGACTCTCCTCCCCCACCCTAAGAAGCTCAAAAATCCATTGCTAACATAGTGTCTTATGAATATCAATGTTACACTGGTTCACCCTTTGTCCTTTATCTCACCATTTTTGTCATACCCCTTCCCTTTCCCAAATCAGATAAACATATATACCAGATACGGAGTACCTAAATCAAAACAGCGACAACAGCAGATAAACCAAAGGAAAAAGAATGAAAGAAAAAATAAATGGCTTCACACAGTATATTAAAAAAAAAAAACACTTGTTTCCATATTTTGGAGTTCATTTTGCTTAGCATCATCTTACATGATCACATGTACATAGACATTGAGCTATTGTGATCCTCTGCTAGGCCTATCCTAGATGTATACTAATTATTACCAATGAGGAAAAACATAGAATCTATGTTTCTTTGGGTCTGACTCACTTCACTTAGTATGATTTTTTTCCCCAAGTCTTTCTATTTCCTTACAAATAGGGTGATGTAATTCTTTCTGATGGAAGCATGATGGGCATCATGTTTTCTCTCTTTGGTAATAATTAATATATGTCTAAGATAGTCCCAGCAGAGGATCACAGTAGTTCAATAGCTATGTATATATCCATATAAAATGACGCTAATCCAAATAAACTCCAAGATATGGGAAGAAATTGTTTTTCATTGTTGTTATTTTTAATGTACTATTTCTTTTTTCTTGCATTTTTTCCCCTATGGTCTATTCCTGTTGTCACTGTATTTTATTTTGGTACCCTGGGTATTGTTTATCTGAATTAGAGAAGGGACTGTGAACATAAAAATGGTGAGACAAAGGACCGCGGGCCAACCAATGCAACATCAATACAATACAATTACAAGACAATATGTTGTAAACTAACTGTATAACTTGGAGGTGGAGTGGGGAGGAAGCAAGGTGGGAGAAAAGCGAGGGATAGGGTAACAATTTTGGCAAGAAATGTACTCACTACCTTACATATGTAACTATAACCCCTGTATACATCACCTTGGCAATAAAATTAAATTAAAAATAATGCTGCTATTAACATAGTTGTGCTAGTAGCTTTAGTATTGCCTGCTTTGTGCTCATTTGGGTAAATGCCCAGGGGTGGGATTGCTGGGTCATAGGGAAGCTCTATGTTTAGTCTCTTGAGGAACCTCTGTACTGCTTTCCATAGTGGTTGAACAAGTTTACATTCCCATCAACAGTTGGCCCCATCCCTGTCATCATCTATTAATATTAGCTTTCTTGATATTGGCCATTCTAACTGGGGTGAGATGGAATCTCAATGTAGTGTTGATTTGCATTTCTTTTATGGCCAGAGATATTGAACATTTCTTTATGTGTTGATTGGATATTCATATTTCTTCTTCAGAGAAGAATCTCTTTATGTCTTTAGCTCACTTATTAGTGGGGTGGTTGTTTCTTTGAGGATTTACTTTGGTAGAGCTTAATTTTCTGAACTCTAGTTATATTATTGATATGAGGTCTTTGTCTGTTCTACAGCTAGTGAAGATCTCCAAATCTGTAGGCTTTCTATGTATCTTGCTAGCTATGTCCTTTGTCATGTAGAAGCTTTGCAGTTTAGTGCAACCCCATTTATCCAGCCTTTCTTTGATTTTTTTTTTTTTGTATTCCTAGATCTTTATTTAGGAAGTTTTGACCTCTGCCAAGGTGCCTGAGTGTATTCCTTCCTGTAATATTTTCTTACCTGCATTTTCCCTGACTAAAATCAAGTGCAAAAGCCAAGCATGCTACCAAGCAAAGCATTGCAATTGTTGGGATATTTCATAATTGCAGCTTGTAGGAAAGAATTCACCATGTTGGTTTTCTCATGTCTGACCATCATCACAGATCACTCACAGTACTTGTTCCTTGATTCCTGTATTAGATAAAAACAAAAAGAAAGACACTAGGAAATGTAAGTTAGGCTTTGGCTCTCTGTAGAACCAAGTCCTATTTTGGCCCTTAGGATCCATTTCCTCTAAATTTCCTTAACTCTCCCATTTCTTCTTCCCATCATTTCCTAACTCTCCTGAGAGACACTTGGAAATGTTCATTAACATGTCACTTTTCATAGGTAAAGTCTTCTTCTGGGAGTCCTAGGTGGTTCTTAGTTTCAACTGAGTCCTTGTACTTTTACTATATATAACTAAATATGCTGTGCTTCCCTCTTTAAATATTTATATTAATGTAATCATATCTCTGTATATATCTTGATATACACTGATATCTTAACATATTGGTGTATACCCTGGTTTTTCATCTGTGTATACCTTAATTTTTTTGGTACCCAGGGTACCAAAATTTAAAAAATATGATATTTCACTCAACATTATGCTTTTGATTTTTTTTCTGGCTGGTATATGTAGATGTAGTTATTTTCACATGTAGATCTATATTCAATATGTCTAATCCTCCTCATTTTAACATGAAAATCCTTGGTGACTGCGTGAAGCACAGCCCCCTCCCAGAGTTCATCTGAGGATTCCAGTGCTGCTTGCATTCAGCCAGTTGTCAACCATTACAAGAAGTCGTTGGGCCTGCAGTGACTTCTGAGTAGAGTTATTTGTGATGTATTCCAAGAAAAGAAAAAGTGATTCATGAGTGAACGAAATTAGTCCCGATTTTCATTTCTTTTTAATTTTTTGAACCTTGGTTGACAGACTTCCACAGAACTGTTTAATTATTTCTCCCTCAAGTTCAACTGAAAGGAGGAGTCTGTCACTAGAATTAAAAATAACTATGTCCCCAGACTTCCATAGTGGTAAAGGAAGTTCAAAAGAAATAAAATGTTTGAAGACACTACTATTGCTGTCGTTAAAAGGTTTTAGAATGATGTAAGATAATTTGAAGTTCAATTAATGCACCTTTGGCTTGTTTCTGTTGTGTCTAATTCCTACATAAAAAATTCTGAGATTAGTAATGCAGGTATAAAGTGCTATACTGCAATCAGTCTTTAAAATATATTTTAAAAATTGAAGATCCTAAAAAATACACTTTATAACTTCCCTTATGATATATTATATGACCCAAGTTTTAGTTCTATGTCTTCCACCATCCAGATATGCTGGGTGACAAGCTTTATTTTCTTTGTTCCCTTTTTCATCTTTTCTTTCTGGCATTGCAACATACTTGCTTGCAAAAGGTTGTCATAACTTTTGTTCTCTCTAATGGAAGTATCTTCACTTTTGTTGTAGGGCTGAGGAAAGTTTCATTTCATTTTATTTTATTTTTTATATGAATCTGGTCCATGGACAGGTGGTGTGCTGAGATTTAAACAGCTTGATGAATGATTTGGCTCTGCATAGCAGTGTCAAATAATGTATCTCAGTTGGCAGTCTCAATGAAACAGAATAAGACAGCCGGTTTCTGTTATATATTAGAGTCCTTGTGCCTACTCGACTTCCAGCTGTGCATGCTAGGTATAAATCCTGTCCTTCTTCTCCCAAGTGCCAGTAATTCACCTACAGCTGCCTATTCAAGTCTGTTTACTTAACAATTGCATTCACCATCGGGAGCCACTCCTGACTCTGGGAGAGATGTATGTTCTTTATTTGCTGACATATTAAGTAATATGATTCTAATCAACCAATTTTCTGAGGACAATAATAGAGGTTAGGAGAAGTTAGTGCTCAAAATCCACTCTTACGAAGGGAAACAAATGACTTCGTTTTAAGAAGATGATGAATTTACAACTGTATTTTTGGCTTTTGTTAATAGTGAGATTTTTTTTCACCACATTCTTATTTTTCTAGGAAAATTATGCTTGAGTTAGGAGTATAAAAAGTCAGTTAGTTACTTTTCTGTTCTTTCTCTTTGTACATAAGCCAGATAAAATTCACATATAAAAAAAGATAAGTCACTTATAAACATTAAGAATTTCATGAGATGGTATTTGCTTTTTACTGTTTCCTTATGACCCAGGGAGATGTTTTAAGAAAAAAGTGCAGGCTCTTTTTGTTTGTTTGTTTGTTTTGTAGATGTCCTTCACCAGATTGAGGTAATTGTCTCTAATCTAGATTTTTAAATCACAAAAGCATAAGCACTGAATTTCATTACATGCTTTCTGTGTATTTGTCTAAGTGATTATGCAACTGATTTTGCTTTTCTGTTTAATAGTGTCTGTTACTCTGCTTAATTTTCTTAACCAAGTTTATATTCCTGGGATAAATTCTAAAAAGCCATGATGGGTAATCCTTTTGTGTCCTTATTGACTTGCTTTACTAATATTTTGTTAAAATTAATCTTTTCTTAAAATATCCTTTTAGAGAGTCATACTTACTGAGTGGGGAAATGTTTTCAATATGTACTGATTTTTATGAATAAACTTAAATATTTATCCACAATCATATTTTGATGATGAATTTCATCCTATGTCATTAAGAAATAACTAGGAGTATACTTTTTATGTGTTGTATAAATGAAATTTTCTACCACAATGTTTTCTCCACTTAGTTTGTGCAATTGGCATATGAGTATTTGCTCTTATATTTATATGGTGTTTGTAAGTCTGTTACAGGGGTAGATCTTTCATTTACTAAATATTATGTTTTTTAGGAGACCAAGGTTAGAATGTAATGTTCTACATATTCCTTTCTGGTGATCTGTTCTGGATAATAATAAATAATCCATTTGTAGAAATTAAACTTAACTTTTTATATCCAAGTCTATAATTTTCAGAAAGTCAGGGGCATTCTCCCAGTACTCCATTTTTCCTATCTTTCTGAAAATTCAGCAAACCTGAGAAGACAGGGGGATGGATGAATGTATCAGGAATGTGAGCCTGGAAATGCTAGTTACTTATAAAAGGCAGGCAGTCATTGGTTTCCAGAGATCTCTTGGAGTACTAGTATCCCACAACGGGGTAGGAAGTTCAGGACTTAATTAAGAACTAATAACTCAAAAAGTAAACGACTACTGAATGGACAAATTTGACAAATATCCTTTGGAGTGGTGGAAATAAAAACTGGTAACTCACTGAAGCAAATGCCTAGTGTTGCAATTTTAAAAGCTTAAGGAAAATTTAATTTGAAGTCATTAAAAATGTCAAGTATTATCAGCTGCTATTTGAGATGCTTTTAATGTTTTTGTTTTTAACTTTGTAGAATAAAGATTTCTTTTTAACCAAATAAGTACACATAAATAAACTGACAAACACAATAAAAGTAAAATCATAAATACTTTGTGTAGAAATTTCAGTTGGGTGCCAGTAGTTCATGAATGTAATCCTAGATAGGAAGCTCAGATGTGAGAGTCTTGGTTCAAAGCCAGTCTGGACAGATAAAAACAATAGACTCTTATCTCTAATTAATCAGAAAAAGGGTGCTTGCTTCTGCAGCACACATACTAAAATTGGAATGATATAGAAAAAGGCCAGAAGTGAAGGTGTGGCCCAAGTGGTAGAGCACTAGCCTTAAGTTCAAACAACAAATGAGAGCAGGAAGCACTGAGTTGAAACTCCAGTAGAAACACAAAAAGAAAAAAATGTCTTAAATATCCATCAAAGACAGAAAAGCTGTTGGTCTAGGAGTTCTTCAGTAAAACCAAGTCAGTCGCCTAGGGTTCTGGCTGGGAAAGTAATCAATTTCAGTTAATTCAGTAAATAAATCTTAGCAATCAAATATATATTATATTTGATATTGATATTGATTGATATATTTGATATATGTGATATATAGCAATATTAATTTGATATATGTATACATACATACACACATACACACATACATATATATGCATATATATATGCATATATATATATATGGTCAGTTATGGTGCTTAATCTTAGGGCCTGGGTGGTGTCTTTTAGCTCTTTCATTCAAGACTAGGACTCTACCACTTGGAGCCACTGCTCCTCTTCTGGTTTTCTGGTGGTTAATTAGATATAAAAGTCTCATGGACTTTCCCCCCCAGGGTGGCTTCTGACCACAATCCTCAGAGTTTAGCCTCAGAGTTTAGCTAGGATTACTGGGCCACCAATGGCTGATTTTCAAATGTTTTTCAGAAATATCTCACTGATAAATGTGGAGGGAGAATTACAGACCTGAGACTGGAAGCAGTTAAGAGAGATCATAAGAATTGCGGAGGTAAGGGATAATGTGAAACTCAGATGATTTTGCAAATGAATTCATAAAAATACAATTTTTCTAAAGAATATACATTTTAAATCTGACTACTTTTGGAAATCACCACAGTGATTTTTTTTATTCCATTGGGTCTCGGGACTTTGCCTACTTCTAGTTTTCCAAAGCTTCCATAGGGTGAAAAGGAATTAAAATAATTTTGTTTATTTAGCTTTCATATAAGGAAAAAGGTGTGTATTAGATATTAAAGATGAGTTACTTGAGTCTAATAACAGATTTGAAATTCTATGTTTAATGATAATAATTATGAAAGTGGCTTTTTAAATATGAAGGTGAAGGGTTTTTTTTTAAGCTTAGTTTCAGTGAAGAAGACTTTTCTGTGTAGTGAGCGATATTGGCATGAGCTTATTTCCTGGACATATGGATTGTAAAATAACTTAGAATGTTGAGAATTAAATGAGATAATTTATGCAAAGTCCCTAGCATAATGGGTACATAGTAGGAAGTCTATAAATAGTAGTTATAGGATTTGGATTCAGAAATTATTCACTTATAGACGACAGTTACAAAGATGAATATGGATCAAATTATTCAGGAGGAATACATGAGAAGAAGAAACATGCCAGGTTGTAAATCTGAGGAGGCAGACATGTTAGAGAGGATAGTGTAAAAAATATCGTGGGATATTGGGGTATCACAAAGGAATAAGGACACTTACAAAAAGAACTTGGCAAAGCAGGATTTTATTTCTGCAGATGGGTGTGCTACTGGCAGGAAGCCAAATAAACAAGCATGCTGTGTCAGCAGTTCACCCAGGTTTTATCCCTAACACATTACTGTCCTTCATTCTGATTGGTCAGAACTTAGGTTCATAATTTTGCATGATAGGCTAGTTTGAAGGGCTTAAACATTTTTTTTGAACAATCTATTAGAAGTCAGGTCACCTAGACAAAACCAAAGCTTATCCAAACAATCACAGTGATTAAAAAAATTACTTAACTCCTATAATGGAAAGTGAGGTTCTAAAGAGAATGGTGGTCAGTCACGAAGCTACAAGAACAAAGAAAGGGCTACATAAGGAGCAAAGAAGGAGGGAAAAATCAGGTTGGAAATGTCTCAGAAGGGAAAAGATTGCTTTTCTCTCTGTTAGTGAGTTATTGCCAATTTAGCAAGAATAGGCCAATCTTTCCATGCTGGGAAAAGATGGAAAACATAGAAATCTTGAGTTTTCCTGGGCTTTCCAGCATATCAAATGGAAAGAAGGAGAGACAACGTTGGCACATAGGGCTGCATATTACTATGAAAGGGAGAATTCTATGTACAATCCTTAATGATCTCTGGTAATAGGTAACTGGTAATTGGTAACAGACATTTTGCAACCCAGTTGCCACAATCAAGTTTTAGAAGACCTAAAGCTTCCGTAATTAAAGGATTTTCTTGGGTATATCATCACAAGCCAAAACAATATCATAAACCTGCTCAAGGACAAAATCACCACTTCATTCATCTATGTATTAAAAGACCATCATAGGACTTGTCACTTGGACAATGCTTCAGGAACAAAAAGAGACAAAGCAGTTTCTTTTTTTTGTAAAACTAGAACCAGAATTGTAATTTTGTAGCTTATTAAAAAATAGACTAATGTGTCAGACTTCAGAAATAGGTAAAAGAAAACAGTTTTATTTAGGAATAAATAGGTATCTTAACTCTTTAGAAAAGACATCTGATAAAAAGTCTTCATCAGTTGCAGGTAAAGATAGTTCTATTTATATAGGCTTTATTAAGAATTATGACTTTTGCTTGATTTACGAGAGACAAGTAAGTAGTTATGTGACTTATAGCATAGTGCCAGGCAGGAGGAAGAATTTGGTAAGTTAAAACAACAATGTATGTCTCATGTAAATAAAAATCTTAAAAGTGAAGGTCAACCCTCCAGGTTGAGACTAATATGACAGTATAGTTTTCTTTATACTTGCTTGCGTAAATGCTTTAGGTTTTTGTTTTTGTTTTAAGTCTTAATGCCCAGCTACTTAAAGTGTACTTGAGTTAAAAAAATTGAAGTTAAATGTATATTAAATAACTTATTTATAGGAAATTGCTACACTGTTTTGGTGAATGTAGGTTTCTGGTAGCAGTTGGGAGTTCCAGTTGCTCTATGACCTTTGCCTAAATTGGTAGAGTTGGATTTCCCCCTTACATTTTAAGTGTCTTACTAGGGAGCAGTGGTTGAAAGTGATGGTGTTTTAACCTGCTTTTGTCTAGCGACTAGTGATGCTAAATATCCTTTGATATGCTCATTGCTACCTGCATTTATTTCGTGGTGAAATGTCTATTAAAATCATTTTTTTTCCTTTAAATTGGAGCTTTAAAAAAGTATTCGGCTTAGAGAGTTCTTCATATAGTCTGCTTGCAAATATTATATTGATAAATTGAAAGATTTTCCCAAGTTTGTGGCTTCTTTTTCCCTTCCCTTTTGAAGATTTTCAATTCTGATGAGATTGTATTTATTAATTTTTAATTTGTTGTTGTTTGTGGTGATGTTACTAGGGCTTGAACTCAGGGCCTGGGCACTGTCCCCGAGCTCTAGTGCTCTAGCACTTGAGTCACAGTGCCACTTCTGGGTTTCTGGTGGTTAATTGGAGATAAGAGTCTCATTGACCCACCACACTCAGTTTCCTGAGTAGCTAGGATTACAGGTGTGAGCCACCACTCTGGGTTTTAATTTTTGTTTTATGCATCATACTTCTATTGTCATGACTAGGTTAAATGTATACCAATTGTATGACCCAGCCATTATAGTTCTGGATGTTTACTCAATAAAAATGAAACTGTTCTTTGAAAGACTTCAATGTGAATGTTAACAACACTTTGTTTATAATGACACATGCTATACCTAATCTATTCATTTATGAACCGTTGAAAGGATAAACAAGTAATGATTTATCCATAGAACATAACACAATTTAAGCAAAAACAAAGCACTCAATAAATCTGACAGAATGTAGAGCTTTACAATAACTGTACTGAATGAAAACAGCCAAAAGCTCATATACTCTACACTTTAATATATATGAAATTATAGAAAAATATGTTAGTCTATCACGGAAGAAGTTAGGTAAGCAGCTGCCTTGAGCCAGAAGCAGGAAGGGGCATAAGAAACATTTAGAGGTGGTAAATATGTTCATTATTTTGATAGTGGCATATTTTTGTTTACAAGGTAACACATTGTACCCTTTGAGTATGTGTCTTTTATTGTATACCAGTGTCTTCCTTACTAGCACCATAAATAGACACCTTACAAAAATTCCAGTCTTTGTTAATTATCCCTTATAGTTTTCTAGGAGAATATAATATTTTACAGTGTAAAATATAATTTTAACCATGCACTTCAAACCTCTCAGATTGATCAGAACAGATATGTTATCACTGATAAAAAGGAATATCTGTATTGGAAAAATTGTTTAAATGTTCCAAGTAGGGAGAATGTATATTATGTATATTTTTATACATGTAGATATATATATATATATATATATATATGTATAGAGACTATTTAGAGAGATACAGAAAGGAACACAGAGAGAGAAAGATAGAGAGGAAAGGAGAGAAGAAAGAGGTGGAAAGAGAAGGAAAGGGAAAGAATAAACATAAGATCCAAGAAAGATGAATTGCAATGTGTTAAAGCACAATTGTGTAGTTAAACAAAGAGGTAGTATAAATGAATTATTTGTAACTAATTTAATAGAATTTAGGACTAGTGGTAGAAATGATTAGGAGAAATCCAGGAGAAAATGCCGATATTTACTATACAGAATTGAGCTTCAGAGTTCACTTAGTACTTACTTAATAAGGAAGTTTGAGAGGCAGAGATGAATAAGAAGTGGACCATTAACTATAATAAAGTACTGGTAATGTATGGAGACAGATTAATGAAGACAGCGACAATGTCACTTGTGATAAATGCAAAAGCAACTGCACTTTTTATGCATTCATTTTCAAACTTGTTTTTAATTGCCCTTCTCTAGCTTGAACTCAAAGGATTATCTTTTTAAAAATGTCTGATGCATGTCAGGGCCCTCACTACTGTGGTGATGATAAGTATAATTACCAAAGAAGCATGAAAAGCTAGCTAGGAAGAAAATAGGTAGAAACATAATGCACATAACACTTTAGTATATAAATTATTGGTGAAAAGTTTTTGAAGATTTACTGTTAGCTATACTTCTGGCTAATTAGATGTGCTCATAAAGTAAGTTACTTGTAAGATTTATCCAGCACCTCACCATTTAGAAACATAGTGAATTGACAAGAACTTTTTAAATTATACTGTACTAATCTTACAAAAATCAAGTCATTATTATTGATTGAATATAAATTGAAAATGTGATAAAAGTTATTATACTTAATGTTAAATTTACTTTTCCTTTTTATTTTGTTTTGGTGCTAGTCTTACAGCTAAATTCAGGGCATGGGCTTTGTCCCTGAGTGCATTTTTTTCTCAAGGCTACTTCTCTACCACTTCAGCCGTAGTTCCACTTCAACTTATTATTGTATTTTTCGAGTAATTTATTGGAGATAAGAGCCTCATGGATTTCCCTGTCCAGGCTGGCTTTGAACCTCAATACTCAGATATCAATCTCATGAGTAGCTAGGATTATGGGTGTGAGCCACCAGCATCTGGCTTGTAACTTTCTTTTTATTACAAAATTATAATTTAGATAACTGGACGTAAATAATGTTAGCCTTCAATCCTACTAGTTAGGTAGTTAATATTTATTTATTTATGTTAGTTAATATTTTATATGTTTTTTTCTTGCTTTTCACGGATACTTAACTGTATATTATAAACCCGTCTATTTTTTATTTGGTGTTCATTGTTTTGTACACTGCCCTCATTTAATTATAATGACTCACCTTTCTTTGGAAATACACCTTTGCATGCTATCCTTGGGCAGTAACTTTGTCAGGAGCCTCAATGTATTTGTATTTGTTTATCCATTGATTATTCCTCTGAAAACTTTAGTGATCTATTCAAGTATTTATGTATGAGGAGTTTCTGTAGCATTACATTAAAATAACAAAAAATGAAACAGGCATTAGTCATTTTGATCTTTTAAGTGATAATCATAAGAACATTGAAACTTATGTTTTCAAAAGTAATGCTACCAGGAAACATTATTATTAATACATATTTATATAATTTGTGAATGGAAGCCTTTATATATTAATACACTAAGATATACATGTATTGACAACATGATCTATATGGCTACATGTATGTGTATTTGTGTATTTATATAGAAATTTGGCCTGGCTTTCCAAAGGAAAGTTTCATGGTTGGAAAATATTTTTAAGAATAAAAGATGTTAGTAAAATATTCTCTTACCACAGCACATTTCAGAGACAATTTAGGCATAAAGTGAAAATGCTTATTCTGGATCACAGTTGTGGAGCTTCCAGCCCCGGGCAATTGGCCCTGCTGTTTGAGGGCCTGTAAAGATACAAAACATCATGATGGAGTTGGGCAAAACTGTTCACCTTGTAGCCAGGGAGCAAGAAAAGAAGAAATGGCCTGGGTCCTACTGTTACCTTCAAGGGTACATTCCCAAAGGCTGAAAGACCTCCCTCTATTCTCCACCTCTTAAGGTTCCACCATCTGCCTGTGCCTGTGGCTCACACATATAGTCCTATCTAATAAAGAGGCTAAGATCTGAGGACAGCATGATTTGAAGTTAGCCCAGGCAGGAAAAAGTCCATGACACACACATTTCATCATCTCCGAATAATAACACGCAGGGATGTAACTTCAAAAGTATGGTACTAAGATCAAAGTTATAGTAAATGCTTTCATAAAAAAAATGTGACAGCAATGTAGGACCTGCTCCTTCTATCTTTGCAAATACCATGTGAGAGAGTTATAAAATTCCAACTGGTCATTCACCTATTAATTTACCACAGCATCTTCTCAATGGCAGAGTTGTATTTATTTTTTCTGTTCATTTTTGTCTTTCAAATTTCCTCAGTGAGATATTCAAAATCAGATTAAAATAATGATTATGAAACTCATAGTAGGCATTTTCTCATGTCATTAAAATAATTGAAAACATTATTTTTAATTGCCATATATCCAAACAATATTTATTTTATAGGTCCTCTAGTGTTATTTAAATATTCTAATTCTACATTGTGGCTGTAATTTATAGAATTCTATCAAAATTATTAATGTGGGTAATGACTCCTGTCTTAGATTATTGTCTAAGATTGTTTTACATTATCTAAGGTTACTTTGTTACCTCAATTTTTATTTTGAAGGAGCCTTAATTTCTAACCCTTTTCTGAGAAATTTGCTTTTGTTTAGAATTCAGTTTTAGTAAAGAAAAAGACACAGAATACTTAGCTCAACTTAAGCCCCTGACCTCATTTGAGTATGTACTTGGGTGTGTCTGTCATTTGGAAGAGTGTGTTGAAGGAGGAGGAAATCCACAGATGGAAAGTCAGCTCCATGATAATTCAATGATGTCATTCTTCATTGGGTTGGAAATTCTAGTTTAGCATTTAGGGGAAAAAATCCTAGTTCAGTCATTGTGCTTTATAAAAGTCTTGTAGCTACCATAGTCAATAGAATTCCTAGAAAGAAAAGTTACATTTAGAAATGTCACACAAAGAACAGTGTGTATAGTTACTGAAAATAGTTTAATTAAGTGATTTTTGCTCTAACACACTTGAAATACTTCTTGCTGTTTCATTGGGAAAATTTCAAATGTCTATGACTACATATTATAAATTGTATCCTAACGAGCTACAGCTAAATTATATTCATCCAAATTAATAACACGTTGTCCTTGAAAAAGTAACCTTGATGTTTTATAGGTTATTTTGTTGTTTAATCATTTCTAATCAGTTTGTTGACCCCAACACCAGAATTTAAATATAATGGAAAAAGTGTGAATTAGTAAGTTTCAATTATAGAAAAATACAATAATTTCTTCTTTTATGGGTTCTCATTTTCATAATTATAGCATACAAATTTAGAAATGTACTGAATGCTTTTTGCCCATGTCCCTGGAAGTCATGGTAATAGATTGTGGCAGAGGTTGTAGCTGTTTTTCAATATTCTTTGCTCTCAGTAAAATCCTTAGTGTTGGCTGGCTAAATTGTTACCAACTAGTGGGGATTAGAGATGGCAAATGAAATGTGAGCAGAGGTGTGTGTGTGTGTGTGTGTGTGTGTGTGTGTGTATGTGTGTGTGTATGTGTGTGTTTTAAGAAGCCTCTTTAAAATTCAGAGGCTTCTTTCTTAAATTCTCTCTCAATGTACCTACGATACAGGAAAAAATATATCTGTAGCAATCCTGATTCTGAACTAGAGTATGAAACCTATTGAAAAACCAAGAGCCTGGATAATCCATACTGCCATAGTTGTGTTACTTTTTTCCACAAGTCTTGTTTGTCTAACTTTAGAAACATTGTGAAACATGCAAACTTTAATTTGTTATTGAATTTCTGTGTTGACAGAATTTTTAAAAAAGCCTCATGATTCATAATTCTATAGTAAAATTTTCCCTTTCTATATTATGAACATATTTAAGATGTATATTTATATTACTATATATCCATATTTTCATTTACCTAAAATATGTAATTGATGTAATATTACATTGTATTCAATTGCATATTTATCATAAGCAGAGAAATTCAGGTATAATTACATAAGTCAGAGACACTAAATTATTGTTTTCTAAAATATATTTTACTTAAGTAGTTGCACAAAAAAATCTTCCATTCAGCAAAGCAGATTATGGAATATAATGCATTTTGAACTTTGTCACCCCTTTCATAATTGTCCCAACCCACCCCTTTACTCAATTTCCTTAATTTTGTGGGATATACAGTGAATTTTATAACTGAATTCACGTCACTTCCTGTCTTCTTCCGTCTACCCACCTGTTGACTACCTGTTTCCTGTTATTTATTTTGTTGGTCTATCCGTTACTATTTGAGTTCTCTGAATCAGTCAATATATTTGTTTGTACTTGCATACTACCTGAAGTGTTTACTTATGCATTTAACACTTAATCACAACTTTCACATATAAAAAAAATTCTTTGTCTCTCTGGGCTTGGCTTATTTCACTTACCATGTTTTTTTTCAGGTTCTTTCATTTCCTTGAAAAGGATGCAATATCATTCTTTGTAATAGATGAGGAAAATTCCACTATGTAAATGCAGCACATTTTCTTGATCCATTTGTCCAGTGGGGAACATTAGTGCTGATTCCATAGCTTAGCTATGGTGAATAGTGCTACAACAAACATGGTGGTGCTGGTGACTTTACTATATCCTAATTTATAATCATTTGGATAAATGCCCAAGATGAGAACTGCTAGATGGTAAGGTAGTTCCATGTTTACTATGTTGAGAAAGCTTCATAGTGCTTTCCAGAAAGGCTGAACAAGTTTACACTGCCACCAACAGTATACCAGGATTACTTTTCACCCAGCATCTATATTATTTGTATTCTTGATGATAGTCATTCTACTGGGGTGACACGGAATCTCGGTATCATTATGATGTGAATCTCTTGACGATGTATTCTGAGATCATAAGCAGAGGGGAAAGCACCTCACCAGTATGAGAATTTACCAGCAGTTATCATCTTATCACTTACTTTTGGTGCTATGATAAACATATTTGATTTTTTTCTAACCACCATTACATTGCTTTGCTAGGTAAAGACTTGAGTTTGGCCTGCTATTCAGATATACACATGCTGGAAAGTAACAAATTCAACTCATGTCCTAGTAGGAATTCATTGCTCTGGCATTTAGGCATGAGATTAATTTTCATGTACTTTACTGGGTCCATTCACTTATGTAATAGATATCTAAAGTTGGCTTGGACATTATAATTTTAGTTTCTAAGTTATTACTGATCTGTGTATGAAACAAAGTACCTTCTTTTTTCTGAGGTTCATTACACATAGAATCTACGTCATAATTGCTATATTAAGGTATCTGATTTAAAGTACTTTTGAGAAAATACATTTTTTTGACCCTACTAGGGTTTGAATGCAGTCTTCTCCCTTGCTAGACTGGCATTCTACCAACTCGGCACTCATCTCCTGCCACGTTTTTTTTCTGTGTGTGTGTGTGTGTGTGTGTGTGTGTGCATGTGTCTGACACATGTGTTGATACAGGGGCTGAGGACCTGAGCTATGCCTTAGCTTTTCCACAGAAGTATGCCACTCCCACTCCATCACTTGAGCCACAGCTCTATTTCTAGCTTTTTTTGGTGGTTAATTGTAGATATGAGTCCCACAGACTTTCCTGCCTAGAGTTGCGTGGAATCATGATCCTCAGATCTCAACCTCTTGAGTAGCTGGGATTACAGGCATGAACCAACTTTGCCCAGCTGGCCTTGCTTTTTGATGGTTATTTTTGAAATAGGATTACATGAACTTGTGTACTTGGGCTATACCCACAGTCCTTCCTCTCTCAGCTTCTTGAGTAGGTAGGATTAAGGCATGGGCCAACAATGTGCACTTCTTGACAACCAAGAAGGGAATGTTCCTATAAAATGAACTTACAGATATACAACAATCTTCCCTACCAACATGCCTAAGTTTCCTCTCTCTTTTCCAAGATAGCCTTATGGAATCTTTTTCAGAACATCTTTTTTAAATGTCTGAAAAAACACTTTTTATGTGAATTCTAGTGAGCCCAGGTTGAAAATGTTCATCATGTATTGGTATTTATTGGTTCAAGTAAAATATGTGACTAAAGCTGGGAGCTAGGACTGTCCTACTTTAAGTAGTGTACTGTATGTTTTCTTCTTCTCTCCTTTAAGTTAGATGGGGTGATCAATTCAGTATTTCATTTTCTTGGCTGGGAGTGGAGATATACTTCAGGCTTGCTTTGAACATAACAATTGACTCAACCTAAACTGAACCAATGAAATATGCTTTGTTATTTCCTTTTTCAAAAAATTGAGATATCACTGTAACTGAGTTTAGTACCCTGGATATTGTATATACATGTATTGGAAAAAGGGAAGGGAAAGGCAATTTCAAAATCGAGAGACAAAGCATAAAAAGACAAACCAATGCAACAGCAATACTTACAAAACTTTGTGATGTAAACCAACTGTACAACTCATGATAGGTGGAGGGGAATGGGGAGGGGGGAGGCAGAGGAAAAATGAGGGAGGAGGCAACAAGTTGGATTAGAAATATACACTATCTTACATGTGAAATGGTAACCCCATTGTACTTTGCTTTGAAAATAATAAAAAAAATTGAGTTTGTCTTTGAAATCACTATATAAAATATTTTACATATTGATAGGGTGGTATGACATTTTAGTACATATTATATGTAAAATGTACATGTTGCAATGTGTACGTGTAAAATAGATGTATATTACAAAGGGGGAAACATTGTAAAATTTAAAACATGTTAAAATGGGTTAGGTGCAGGATGAGAGATTCTGTTTTGCTGTTATTAAGCATAACCAAAATCTTTCTCCTTTCTTTCTTTTCTTTTCTTGCCTTCCCTCCCTCCATCTTTCTTCCTTTTCTCCCTTTTCCTTCCTTCCTATCTTCCTTCCTTCCTTCCTATCTTCCTTCCTTCCTATCTTCCTTCCTTCCTTCCTTCCTTCCTTCCTTCCTTCCTTCCTTCCTTCCTTCCTATCTTCCTTCCTTCCTTCCTTCCTTCCTTCCTTCCTTCCTTCCTTCCTTCCTTCCTTTCTTTCCTTCCTTCCTTCCTTCCTTCCTTCCTTCCTTCCTTCCTTCCTTCCTTCCTTCCTTCCTTCCTTCTTTCTTTCTTTCTTTCTTTCTTTCTTTCTTTCTTTCTTTCTTTCTTTCTTTCTTTCTTTCTTTCTTTCTCTCTTTTTCTCTTTCTGTCTTTCTGTCTTTCTCTCTCTCTTTCTCTCTTTCTTTTTTCTTTCTTTTCTTCTTTCTCTCTTTCTTTCTCTCTCTCTCTTTCTTTCTTTCTTTCCTTCTTTCTTGTGTGTGTGTGTGTGTGTGTGTGTGTGTGTGTGTGTGTGTGTGTGCCAGCCCTGGTTCTTGAACTTGGGGCCTTTGTACTGTCAAGTTTTTTTACTTCAAGGCCAGCACTCTACCACTTGAGCCACAAATCCATTTACAAATTTGATAGCTAATTGGAGATAAACAGGCTTAGGAACTTTCTTGTCTGGTCTGACTTTGAACCATTGTCCTCAGATCTCATCCTCCTAAGTAGCTGGATTGTAGGCCTGAGCCACTGGCACACAATCCCAAATAATTTTGAAGCCATTTGTAGTTAAACTGCCATATGTTGGATGTCTTTCCCTTCTCATGAACTTGCTTTGAGGAAGAAAGCCTCTTTGCAAGAGAATGAAACTTTCAACTATGAAATAACGAGGCTGAGAAATGGAAAAATGCTGACTACCTAATCTCTCTTCATAGGGTCACCAAACATGGTTGCCTCATTTTAAGAATGAACACTTAGACACATTAAAAATTGCTTTATTTTGTTTTTTCTATGTTTGTGAGCTTGGTACTCATCTATTTAAGTATTGGGCAATAACAAATATAGAAGCAGCATTAAGGGTGTAAGTGTGGGTGGATTCATTTATGAACGCACATTTTTGCATATATGACTCCAGATAAAGCTGGATATCTCCAAAAACAGGTTAGCTACATTGGGAAGGTAAATCTTTCCAAACCGTATTCTAAACAGAGTTATGCGAGCTCTTTGACTTGTTTTAATGGCTAAAAACATTGCAATCTCTGTAAGTACTTACTGAATTGAACTCCAAAGGGGAAAAAGTTTGAAAATGCTATAGATTTCTTGAGATGATAATAGGAGCTAAACAAGACAGAAAGCTTGCAAAGTACTATGAATTCGCTAATATTTCCTTTGATGGTTAATTTGGAGGTCGAAGGCTTTGCTCATATCTTAATGAATAGTTGAAATGGTGCTATAATAGCAATGAAAATGGCACATGAGGGAAATAAAATGCTAATAATGCAGATGCCATAAAAAAGTGGCTTACAGGGCTGGGGATATAGCCTAGTGGCAAGAGTGCCTGCCTCGGATACACAAGGCCCTAGGTTCGATTCCCCAGCACCACATATGCAGAAAACGGCCAGAAGCGGCGCTGTGGCTCAAGTGGCAGAGTGCTAGCCTTGAGCGGGAAGAAGCCAGGGACAGTGCTCAGGCCCTGAGTCCAAGGCCCAGGACTGGCCAAAAAAAAAAAAAAAAAAAAAAGTGGCTTACAGCAGAAGTTATACGTTTGAAGAATCTGGATGAAGTTTTAAAAAGTCAATGATAAACTAAATCATATAATGAAGGAAACTAATAAAACTGAGAGAAAAGAATGATTTTCCTATTTATAGATTCTTGGCATCATGTGATTAATTACCTACCAACTTTCAAATGTTGAATCTTATGGCACAGCAAGTGAGTCAGGAGAGAAAAGAGGCCAGAGTTCTGTCTATCTTTTCTACTGTTTGCTCAGTAGTATGTATTAGGGAATGAAGAAGGTTCTGCCGTTCATTCGCTATTCTGATCTCTAATATGGCTTCTTCTCGAAGCTAGGACAAATAGGCCTCATTGAAGGTGGTGCTTGGAAGTTTATTATAGGCACTTTTTCCAATGTTAATATGTGCCTCTACGAGCTGGACAGACATCTGTCTTTTATTTCTTTCACACTTAGCTTACGTTAGAATCTGCTAAGATGATTTCAAGATAAAAAATAGTTGAAGAGACCACCATGATTTTCCTTTATATATGATGGAAAGCCTACAGCCATGCGTCACCTGCAAATAGCAGTGGCTTGCATGAGTGTGTGGTAGTGAGCTTTGTCCTGCCCAGGAAAGTGTGATCAGCATGTCTCTTCAATGATTTATCTTCATAGAAGTCTGAAGTCCATTTTTTGCCTGAATGAAGTACAATCTCCTTGAAGTTTCTGTTTCTTCTTCATTTCTTCCTCTCTTCTTAAATTACCTTTATGTAATTGTACAATGTGGTTTCAATTCAATATGTGAGTTTATGAGTGCAATGCATTTTGACCAAGTTCACTGCTTTCATCATTCTCTTCTTCCCTCCCAAACCATCTCCTCCAGTTTGTCCTATGTTTCTATTTCTGTTCAGTTAAAGGGTAAGCCAAGTTTTGATTTCTGTATTACAGATTTCTGAAAACTCTAGAATTTGAATCCATATTTGTCTCATAGTTTTGCAAGGTGTCTAGTAGGATTAGGTTGTCCTTCACTGTTATTATCAGTGTGCAGTTTGGTGTCAGCTTGGCTATTTTATCATCTTTATAATTCATTAGAGAAGAATTATTTCCCCAAAGTCTTTCAGGAATTTGAAAGATTTATTTCCTTTTGGCTATATATTAGGACTTCAGTATCCTGATAACTGCCAGTTGTAGACCAACCCTCAGTTTCTGGAGCTCTCTGCCCTAGGATCCTTCATTTACAAATTCCCACATTCCTGTTTGCCTTTTCAAGTCCAGCATGAGGCTTTTTTGCTGCTGTCTCCTAAGGTGAATCCTTTTTATAACAACCCAATCAAATGCATAGCCCCATGTCACACTTTTGCATTATACTAGTTAGGAGAAAGCCATTTATTTTATTAGAAGGGGAAATTACCAGGATGCACATCTCCCAGGATCAACTGAGGGAGTGTCTTCTACAGAGTGCAAGTTACCCTCTAAAAAACTACAGAGTTCTCTTAAACTCCTACTTAGCAATTAACAAACTTTTACAAAGTTAATAGTTCCTCATCTTATGCCATGTTGAATTCACTTTGTGTAATTTCCTCTCTTGTGATGAGAGTTACTAGTTACTGAATGTTACTAGCTTTATCCTTGGCATATCCTCCATGATACCTACAAATTCACTAGACTCATGTATAAAACTGAGATTATTTCTACCACTGAGAACCAGATTCCCCAGGCTTGCCCTCAGGAGAAAGCTGATTATTTTATCAGTGGGGGTAATTGTTGTTGGAAAAATTCCTGGAACAATCACATTCCATTCTTGACACATATAATATGATATAACATTGAAGTAGTTTGAGGTAACTGAGTTGCTTTTGTACAGGTCTCCATCTCTTCTGCCTAGAGGACAAGCAGGACCAAGTCTGTTGAGAGTTTCAGAGGGCATATGACCTTTCAGTGTGATAAATTAGTTAGCTGTTAAACTAAATGTTTCTTGACTTTCAAAATGAGAACATTAGGATGGTCCTTTAACATATTTATTTGCCTTACTGAGAAGGTAGTCAAGGTCTGCTGGATTTGTGATGTGCTAAATGAATGCTTAGCTGAGGAGCCCAGGTGGTTTTATTGGTAAGGTTAGCTACAAAAGTGAAGGCATGAGGTTATTGGAGGACAACATGACATCCATTAAATTAAATACCTATTAAATTTCTTGAATGGCTGAAAAGGATTTCTTAAAATCTAGGAGGGTAGGAAGCTTTCAAGAAAGTGAAGCTACCTGATACTTAGCTTAAGCAAATTTTCTTCCAAGTGACAAGACGCCTTTTGACACTATTTCTGGATTTTTTTTCTTTTTCTTTTTGTAGCAATTATAAATAGCTTGCAGATGCTGATGAAAATAAATCAACAATGAAGAAAAGGGAAATAGCTAGACTGTTTCAAATTCTACGAGCCAATATCATTTTTTCTCCTTACTTTGCTTTTATCAAAGTGGCACATATCAATCCTGCTTTGTAATTTCTCTGTATTCCTTTTATACAGACTTTCAAAAGCAAAGTCTTATGAGGTTAATTAAAGAATAAATCAGTCAAAATGCATCAAAAGAGGCTTAAAATCACTGCTTAAATATATTTTGTTTTTTGAAGAAAATCTGTAGTTTTAAGATGGTAAGTGATTAGGAGCTACATTGAACAACATGGCTATATTAACCCTTTCCTGAACATGAATGAATTCTAATCATGGACCCTGACAAGGGATAAAATGTGAATGAATGTGTGGGCCTTACAGTAAATGATAGAACCTTAAATTGCTGAGGAACAAGCAATTTACTTTTAGCCTTGTGATTTATTTTTTTTCTGTTTAGAAACTATTAAAGATTACTAATAAATTTATATATATTAGTTATATATAGTTATATAGTGTTGATACAACTTATGTACATATTGTTCCTTTGATTTATTTTCCATTAATAAGAATGTTTCTGAATTATAATGACATAATGAGAGAATTATAGAAATACTTTTATTCAAAGGAAATATGATTCAGAAAATAATATACATGGTATTATTTGACTAAATCAAGAAATATGATTGTATAGGCAAAGAGGAAATCAGCGCATTTATTATCAACTGTTTGTCCAGGAATATCTAATATACCATATTACTAGCATTCTGTGCAAATTGAATAGCCATTTCTAGTGAATTATCAGCTCAAGGTGAGCATTTATTTTATACCTAGGACCCTTAACACATGTTATTAAGTGTGCAGTTGAGACAAGGTACAGGCTTATTACTTTATCTCAGAGCATCTCTATTTCTCATGTAATTTATGATGGTTTAAATTGGCCAGAATGGGACCATTGGAAAGAGAAAATTATTCCTAACATTTGTAATTCAGATATCTATCTATCTTCCTTGAATTCATTTGTGGATTTGTGAGCTTGGTTATAAAGTTGAAAAAGAAAACGAGATTTCTGAAATACTAGTGAGAGGAAATTTATCATAGGAAGAGAAAGGAATATGACCTGGTGTGCTAGATTCAGACACGTGGTTCTTTGGTATTTAACACGGCAGCTAATATTGAAACCTTACTTCATCTAGACATCCTGTTAGCATCCTCTACATCCTCTTGGAAACTAAAAGATGGCATGTCTGAATTTAAAGAGCTATTTCCATAAATTCTGTGGAGCTTTAGGGCCCAACTTACCATGTTCCCCTCCCTACTTCTCTTTTCGCATAAAACATGTAAGAATGTTCTCATTACTTCAAGTTCTGAAGTCATCAGCAGGATCAGCAGTTTGCTAGATAGTCCTGCTTTAAGGGAATGTTGCAAGCTTTACTGTGAGATGCGGAATTCTTGCTTAAGGAGCACTGAAGGGGCAAGGGAGGTAAGCACTAAGCTTGGAAGCCATACCAGCTATTCAGCAAAAAAGTATTCTTTTTAGAATATTTTATGAAGTTCCCTTGGATATTTTCATAAATACTTGCAGGAGAGAGATACTACAAAAATTGTACTTCTCATTTGAGTATGGGGCATACATTAGTTTTGTTATGTCTTGGTTAGAATGCTCAATATAAGATCAATTTAAAAATCAAGAAAGACATAGCAAAACACCCCCCCCCCCCACACACACACACACATTCTCAACACCACATTGGAATTTAGGCATAGTGACACACGCCTACAATGTCTTCTGTCAGAAGAATCACCAGTTTTAGACCAACCAGTCTGCAGAGCAAGAACCTGTCTCCCCCAAAACACATTATTGAGAGAAAATATGACAAAAACAACACATAGGACCACCTATTTAGGAAAGATAATAAAAATAAAGTAAATGGCTGAACATTTATAGTAAATCCACTATCAAAAGGATAATTTAATCAATGTCCTCCAGTACTACCATCCAGAAAAATATAAAAATTGATTGTATTCAATATGCACATAAATTCTAGCTTGAACAAACATTAAAGGCAGTAAATATATAGTTCTAAAATACAATTTTAGAATCATTAAGGGTTAATAGGAAAATGAATAATGGAATCAAGACCAGAGATCTAAATTCAATATATAAAGAGGAACAATTTTAATTATGTAAACACTTTAGCCTTTGGAAATAACACCCCCAAAAAGCTAAGGAATGAAAGAGATTTCAACAAATGTCTGTAATGCTGATGACCAATGAAGATTATTATTTACCATACTAAAAATGTTATAAATTGGCAAAAGACACATAATCCATAGAAAATATGGCAGCAGTATAAATAAATAATGTAAAGAAATGGGAATCCAAATTGCCAACAAAATTATGTGGGATCTCAAATTTTGTAATTAGTAAACTACAAGTTAAAGGGACAATGAGTTATTGCTTAATGTGTACAAAGATGAATAAACTAGGAATATAGCAGCTATGAAAGGACTGGATGGATAGCTATTGTCTTACATTTCTGATGGAATTAAATTGTTACAATGTTTTTGGAAAGCAGGATGAATTATCATTATCTGCTACTAGAAACATGTAGCACATAGAAACAAAAGGATCCAATTTTAAGATATGTGAAAAAATGTTATTCTAGCAGTGTAGAGCTCACCAAGAATTAGAAACAAAAGACTGTGACTTAATGTATGTGCTCACTAGAACTTGTGTTGAAATGTATATAGCATTATTGCAATATTATGAAGCAGGATTTTTAAAAGTCTTATTATTTTAAAAATAATCCTATTATATTTATGTCAAGGAAGGATCTACATTCAAGGATGGGTTGGTGCTCTTTTGAAAGGGAACGTTTTCCCATAGAACCCCTTCACATTCTGTTGTATAATTATGTAGCCACCAGGAAGTATCTTCTGAGAGTCCAGAACTGAGAGCCAATGTTTTTTTGGCTTATTAAAAATTGCCCAGAATCATGAAATTTTATAGCCACACAAAAATGGAGAATAGCTACAAACATGTCAAGAGTGGAGGGGCTCAACAAATGGAGAATAGCCACAAAAGAGTCTGTAATGAAACCATTAGAAAGAATGTTTGAGTCATATCTGTCATTCCAAAATTTGTAGGCTACGTAGAAGTAAGGGTATGGAGAAAAACAAAGAAGAATCAGTGTTTCAACATGCTTCTCTTTGGGGTAAAAACACACAGGGTGCTATTGTGAGATAAGTGGAAAAGGCAGGCAAGGTATCTATGTTAATATATGTTATTATTTCTTCTGCATAAAATATTAAGTAATATAGGCATATTAACTTTCTTATGAATGTGTATACATTTGTAGCTCTACATATGCTGAAATTATTACCACTATGTGAACCAGTTGGGGTTGTTCAAACTGAAGGAAGATCAGATAGCTTGATTTTTTTTTTATATTTGTATGTACTATTTGAATTATTTCCAGTGAATATACAGTTTTTATAAAAACTTTTTACTGTGAAAACAGAAACTAGGATACATCCAGGTGCTTTAGCTATATATACACTATTTTAAAATAAGGTCCAATAAATCATAAATGTCAACATATGAAATTCATATGAAAATTGGCTTTTGTTTGCTAGTTTTTATTTTTGCTCCTTTTATTGCACTTTAAGTGATAGCGATCGGATCTGTTTGCACTGAAGCAGTCCTTTTGAATATTCATCAGAGAAATGATGCTTTAAAGTAGAATCATGAAAAAATACCTAGACTAGGTAGATATTATAATATTTTTGTGTAAGTAATTGAAGCACTAGGATTTCTATGTGATCTTAAGGATATCAGAAATTATGGGCTGTGGGATTCCCCTCCCCCAATGTTTGTTATAGACATATAATAATGTGATATTGAATGATAGAGATACATTCTGAGAAATAGGTAATGATTAGGTAAATACCATCGACTATGTATGCACACCTATATGACATAACATAGAACGAAGCTTATTCTAGGCTATTTGAGGGGCAAGTACATATATAAAATAGCCTGTTACTCTTAGGGTTATATTGAACCAAAGAACAGGAGATTAAATTAAATTTAAGAGAAAATAATACCATCAGGAGACATGGCAAACAGATGTTGAGGCAGCTGCCAGGATAATGTAATAGACTGTTTCCACACTAAACCTTTTTATTTTATTTTATTTTGTGCCATCCTGAGGTTTGAATTAAGGGCCTGGGCATTGTCCCTGTTTGGATTCAAAGCTAGCACTTTACCACTAGAGCCACAGCTCTACTTCAGTTATTTTCTGGTAGTTAATTGGAGATAAGAGTATTATGGAGCTTCTTACACATGCTGGATTTGAACTGGAATCCTCAGATCTCAACCTCTTGAGTTGTGAGGATTATAGGTGTGAGCTACTGGTGCCTGGCTAAAACTTTAATTTTCTTTTAAGATGAAACTACATCTTAGAATAATAAAGAGTATAGTGTAGGAAGTATATAAGCCAGTAACAGTCATTTATTGTCATCAAATATTAAGTGCCACATGTAATTTTGTGTACTATGTGTTTACATGACTGGCAGGGGAGGTAAATATACTCTTACCAGCTCCATCATAAATACATGAGTAAGGTTTTGTGGTATGATGTTGATGGATCATTAGGCAATAGAAATAATTACACTCCACTCTATGAGATCATTATATATAAAATTTGTGATTGAATAAAATATTACTGGTGCATATATCCAAAATTGTATAGACTGGGAAGCTGTATAGAATTCCAAGCCCTAGGCCTACTAATAAAGATAAGGGAGGAAGGAAAAGGAAATATTTGCATTCTATTGAACAAAGAAGTTTGGTATTCAAAAGGCTCATCATCACAAAAATTTTAAGATAAATCACACTTCAATAAATGGAACTCCAAGAAATGGAAATGAGGTTTTTTTTGTTTTGTTTTGTTTTGTTTTGCTTCCCCTCTTCTCTCCTTTGTTTTTGATTTCTTTACCTTTTGTCTGGTATGTAAATTTATCTGACTTTTTGAGGGTAAGGGGTAGCACAGAAATGGTGGGACAAAAGGTGAACAAATGCAGCAGTGTTACTCACTAGACACTTCGTTGAGAATGAACTATACAACTTGTGGGGGAGGTGGGTCAGGAAGGAAAAACCAAGAAAATAAGGGAAGAGGTGACATTGTTCAAAAAGAAATGTGCTCATTTCTTAACCTACGTAACTGTAACACCTCTGTACATCATCTTTACAGAAAAAAAGATAAACTACACTTTTTCTTTGCTCCAATTTTTAACTAGCCTTTGTTTGAATCAAGGATTCACTTACCTACTTTGCAATTTAGTTGTGTAACTTACTAAATCCAATTATTTCTCCTTTGTCTTAGTGAAGTGTCTGGGAAAATTCAATGAAGCATCATTGGGAATTTTGTGTCAGGAAACCCAACACAACATTCCTGCTGCTGTCTGGGATGTGAACTTTAGTAACCTCTGCCGTTTGTTCAGAGGTGCTTGAAATAACAAACAACCACATAAATACATTATATTATAAGGTTATTGTAGTCTTTTTTCTGGACATTACTATTCTGTGCATTTATTTATTTAGTTACTTATTTACTCTATCTATCTATCTATCTATCTATCTATCTATCTATCTATCTATCTATCTATCATCTATCTATCTCTCTGTGGGGCTTGAACTCAGGGCCTGTATACTGTCCCTGACCTCTTTTTGCTCAAGGCTAGCTCTCTATTACTTTATGTCACAGTTACACTTCCAGTTTTCTGGTGGTTAATTGGAGATAAGTGTTTCATGGACTTTCCTTTCCTTGGGCTGTCTTTGAACCAAAATTTTCAGATCTCAGCCCCCTGAGTAGCTACAGTTATAGGCATGAGCCCCCAGCACCAGCTCATTCTTTATCTTCTATATTTTAGAGCAATCTGGACCCATGTCTCTGTGAATTGTTATTCCTATAACTCCTACATAAAGTCTTTTTTGTTTTTGCAGTTTCTCAGTTTGTACTCATCAGTAATCAAAAGGTTAAAAATGATAATGTTAGGACCCACCAGGTACTCTGTGCTCAAAAGTCAATACAAGACAAGAGTTTCAAACAAGGAATTCAGTTTTAGCTAAGGGTTGATACACTGAGAAGAGGGAGGGAAAGCTATCAGGCTATCACCTCCCTAAAAAGATTGCTTGGGTGAATCAGGTACTTCAAAGGACTTTTATAGGGAGGGAAAGGAGGTGCAGTGGGCAGAAATACTGTTGCTGAGGTGGGACTTCATCATTCAGGCATGAGACCCCTCTGCTGACCCCTGTGGCTAAAACTTGGCAAACCACATTGGACTACTAGAGCTAATTCCTAGAATTCTTTAAAAAATTTTCTGAAAATCAGACAAATTCTGTAAATCAATCATCTCCTCATATATTCTGATAGCACCTGAAGATCAGCAGATGGTCTGAGTTCTTTAAATCTAAAGAAAGATTATTTACAAGTTAACATTCCCATTTTTTTTTTTGTAGGATCTAGAGTGCCAGGCCAAGTGGAGGGAGGAGAACAACTTTGTAATGAAAAATTCACAAAGGAGCTGGAACTCATACCATAGTTTCTATAAAAAAATTCAAAACACAGCTTGACTTTCTGTATGCAGGGATATACTAGTTTTTATTGTCATCATTACTGTTATCATTTATAAGATCCTTACGTTGTGTTTCATACTGGTTATGCAGAAGAAGTAAAGCTTTGAACCATAGCAAAGTACTGTTCTTGTAACTGCATTTATTCTAGAAACTGAATTATTAAATATATGAAACAGAATCGGTTTATGTTGTAAAATGGGCTCATGTTTTCATGTTGACTTAACCCATAACTATATATAGTATAGATCAGTTTACTAGTTAGAAAACAGAACAACTGGCCTTCATGTACTTCTCACAGAATGTCAAACTATAATTAAATAAAACACACATCCAAATGATTCAAATCCTACCATGATAGAGGCCTGGTTCATTGACAGTAAATCATGGAATCATACATGGCTGTAGATGGAGATAGAAAAATTCAATTATTTGTTGATTAATGTTAGCATAGTAAAATATTAGAATACCATTGATTTAATGCAATGATGTTAAGGGTTCATGGCATAACTACATTCAGAATTTTAATTATGGCTTTAACCCCAACATGGGTAATAAATGGAATGTATTAGATCATATGAGTTCAAATCCTGTTTTCTTTTTTCTTCATTACCAACTGATGACAACTAACTTCTCTAATACTTTCTTTTCTCATCTGTAACATGAAAATACTACCTTCATCATATGTTGTAAGACATATAAAATAATTTATGTAAGGAACTTGAGCAGAAGATGTAATATGGTAAAGCACAGTAACATGTACTTATCTTCCATCATTGTACCTTTTATAATACCATGTTTTTTTCTTCAAATTTTTATTATCAAACTGATGTACAGAGAGGTTACAGTTTCATATGTTAGGCAATGTATACATTTCTTGTACTGTTTGTTACCTTGTCCCTCATACCCCCCTCCTGCCTCCCACTTTCCCTTTCCCCCCCTGAGGTGTTCAGTACACTTACACCAAACAGTTTTGCAAGTATTGCTTTTGTAGTTGTTTGTCTTTTTTTACCCTGTGTCTCTCAATTTTGGTATTCCCTTTCAATTTCCTACTTCTCATACCAGTATACACGGTTTCCAATATACTCAGGTAAGATTACAAAGATGGTGTAGGTACAACCATAGGAAGGTGATACAAGAACATTATCAATAATAGAAGCTACAGATACATGTTCAAATTTAGTATATACAAAAGTGAGTATATTCCTTTCTCCCCTAAACCTCTTTTGTTTTCTTATTTCCTACCTCATCAACTAATTTAGTTCTATTTGTTGCTCAAACCAGAAGCCTTCAAGTCCTTCTATGTCCTAAGAGGTCTCTTACTACCTTGAAGTCTTTTCAAATCTTCTGCCAGCCCTTACATGTTGATCCTATCTGCAGGCTTTCAATCCAAGCCCAACACTTGCTTGAACTCATGTGAATTCTTCACAATAGCATTAAGTTACTGTCACACGAAACCATAACGTAGGAAATGGCTATGCTCAGGGTTCAGCTCAGACTCTAAATTGACACCCTAGTTTTTTATGCTGTGTCTCTTCTGTCCCTGCCCATAGTTCAGCTCATAAGGAGGCCTAGATCTCTGAACATGCTGGGTTACTCCTTGTTACTTTTTGCCTGGCCAACATCTGTTTTTTTCCAAAGCCCACTTCAAGCATTGATCCCACTGAGAAGCCATTTTCAATCTCCTATCTGAGTTTCAATTGCACTTTTCTGTGTGTCCATAGTGTCCTGTGAAACTTTCATCAGAAAACTTGCGAAAAGGATTGCTATGGCCATTGTGAAAGTAGGGATTAAGTCTTTCATGACCTTGTGTTTGAGCACAGTTCCAGAAACATAGTATATTCCAGAAAATCTCTTCTAATGTGAAAAGAAACTAAATCAACTATGATTTGGGTATATTTTCTCCCTCTGTAAGGGATAAAATCACTTCATCATGTCTCATTCCCAAGTTGTTTTTAATGTAGCTGGAGGTATGGCTCAAATCGTAGAGTGCCAGTCTTAAGGAACCAAATTTGTATGGTATAGGGAATGGCTATAAAGTAAGAAATTTCACTTGTACCTTAATTTGATTGGAAACTCATGAATCTTAGAAAAGCTAATTTCAAAGCATTGATACAGTGAGTAGGCTTGATATGTACCTGTTTTGGACATAAAATATTTTCTGAACTTTTGTTTGTAAAGTTATAACTTTAATAAGAGGCTGATAGTTTGATATATTAACAAAACTTAGAAATAATATAGTATTTTTGCAAAATGGCTTCTTTAGACTAAACTTCAAGATGTGAATGTTATGAGAGAAAAATGAGATGGGGGTCTTTCTTAAAAGTGTTACCATAGGGGCTGGGGATATAGCCTAGTGGCAAGAGTGCCTGCCTCGGATACAGGAGGCCCTAGGTTCGATTCCCCAGCACCACATATATAGAAAAAATGGCCAGAAGCGGCGCTGTGGCTCAAGTGGCGGAGTGCTACCCTTGAGCGGGAAGAAGCCAGGGACAGTGCTCAGGCCCTGAGTCCAAGGCCCAGGACTGGCAAAAAAAAAAAAAAGTGTTACCATATTCTAGTTGATACAATTATTGTGAAAAATGTAGGGAAATACTCAAACTTAATGGCTTCTAAATTTACTGTCTTTATTATTAATTGTTTAGGAATGCATTTAATGAGACTCGGTACCATGGCTCCTTTGAAAACTCCAACATCTTCTTTATGATTTTCCTTTATATGGATGGCTTAATTATAGGGTAATATGAAGGACAAGTTCCTTGACTTGATCTTGTGTGCCAAATTAATCTTCATGTTTTCAGCTAATGACAATGTGTCTTGCACAGAATTATAGAATAAGATTGTTGGAACACTTTCTTTCATGGGAAAGAGAAGATTTGACAATCAAGGGCAAAGAAAAAGGAGGAGGATGAGGAGGAAAGAAAGAAGAAAGAGGAAAGCACTTAGTGAGATTTCACAGTTCTTTCATGGGCTTGCATCTGTGTTTTTGTCTATTTATCAAAATCCAATAGGAGTTAATAGTGTGCCATTCTAGAAATTATTTTTCTTACCACTTTTCTTATTTCTTATTTGAAATCCATCCTGGAGTTATATTAAAATTCAGTTTCTTTTCAGGAATGGAGAACAGAGTGTATTGGTAAGTTTCTTCTATTATTCCACAAAAGCAGTTTAACATTTACATATGGTGTTGTTTTCCTGTAAGTTTGGATCTTATTTGTTTGTACAGAATGTATTTATGGTAATCCTTCACAAATACTGACAACACTGGAAGATGCTTTTTTATCACTTTGATGCCTAGTCAAAGTCTATCAACTAAAGTGTGTTTGGGATTTGAGTGGTTATTTTAAATGAATATGCAGAGTTCTTGGCAGAGAAATGCAAAGAAAAGTAAAGAAAACACACACAAAAAAGCTGGAGCTTGAAAACTGCACTACTTAAAATTTACAGGTAAAATTCTACAGTAAAAGAGAATGTTATAAAGAACAAAGCCAATTGTTTGCAGAGTACATTTGTGGAGCACAGATTGTTTAGAACAACACCCAGGGATATCAAAACTTGGACCTGTTATGTCAGAAGCAATGTAATTGCTGCGTGACTGCAACTAATTGAATCAAATATGTTATATAGATTAATTTTAAGTCATTAAAATGCGGCTGTGAGGTAACATATATGTTTGCCTAGTATCAGTAAGGCACTGGGTTCAACCACCAGAACTTAAAAAAAAAAGGAAAAGAAGAAAAAATAGACAAAATAAGAGAACAGAAAGGAGAATGAAGAGTAAGGAAGGGGGGGGGGGAAGAAAAGAAGACAGGAGAGGAAAAAGAAGAGAAAGATAAGAAAAAAGGAGAGAAGGGAAAGGAAAGAAGAAGAGAAAGAAGAGGAGGAGGAAGAGGAAATGAAGAAGGAGGAGGAGGAGGAGGAGGACGAGGAGGAGGAGGAGGAGGAGGAGGAGGAGGAGGAGGAGGACGAGGAGGAGGAGGAGGAGGAGGAGGATGAGGAGGAGGAGGAGGAAGAGGAGGTTCTCTGACAGTTATATGAGCAAACTGTGTATTTAGGGGGAGTCAGGATTACAAATATGAGACTAGGCTAGGATGAATGACAAGACCCTCTTCAGAAAAAAATATACAAGTAAACAATGAATGATACATCTTTTGAGTGAATTTTTTTTTTTTTTTTTTTTTTTTTTTGCCAGTCCTGGGCCTTGGACTCAGGGCCTGAGCACTGTCCCTGGCTTCTTCCCGCTCAAGGCTAGCACTCTGCCACTTGAGCCACAGCGCCGCTTCTAGCCGTTTTCTGTATATGTGGTGCTGGGGAATCGAACCTAGGGCCTCGTGTATCCGAGGCTGGCACTCTTGCCGCTAGGCTATATCCCCAGCCCTTGAGTGAATATTTTAAAAAATAAATTTATTTTCATTCATTTTGGCAAACTTTGACTTTTCAACTCTTATACAGCCAAAAATTTTTCTTCACCTTTACAAAGCAGACATTCTTTGTTCTTATTTAAGTGTGTGTGTGTGTGTGTGTTGTGTGTGTGTGTGTGTGTGAAAATGGATGGCTTTGATTGGTAGAGATGGGAGAGAATGATGAAAAAGGTGACCTTGATCAAGATGCATTGTGCTCATAAATTGCCTTCTTAAATTAAAACACCTTTGTACAACTACTTTAAAATAATATATAATAAATAAATTATATATAATTATTATATGATAACTATCTACTGGCCTATCTCTTCTCTCCTATGTCTTAGGAGCTTGGTTTTCTACTGGAAGCATCTTTTCTTCCCAAGGAAGGTCCTTGGTAGCATGGTTAATTTCCAGCATATGTCAGTAAGAGGGTGAGATCTTACAATTTTCCATACCTGGAGAAGACAGACATAAAGTCACATCTTCTGTCTTCACTTCAATATGCTTTATTTCTTTTCCCCTCATTTCTTGAGAACTTATGTAGGAGGAAGAAAGGTTTATATTAAACCTTCTCATAGATACTAGTTTTGGGTACACAGGCTGGAAGTAGAAAGAAATAAATCAAGAGGACAATTTCTTGGGCAAAATATTTCTCCTGGCATAAAGTCTTAGACTTACAGGAACAGAATATTTTGACATTGGTGGTTTGTTGTAAACATTTTTGTTGGTTTCTTGGAAGAAAGCTGTTACTGACTTTTATCTGCTGTAATCTTGGAAATAGGTCACCCTGTATGGGTAACTGCAACTTCCAGTGTCTTAGTTGTAACTTAGGCTCAGAGTTTAATAGTTAGGCAGATTCTGTGTAGGTAATGAGAAAGCTGAGAGACTGTAAAAGTAACTTAGGGAATGACGTGAGCGTTAAAAGACATTTGAGGCAAGTATTAAATGACAGTGACTGACAATTTCAGTGTCAGCACTACTAGGACCTAGTACACAGCTGCAGCTGCTCAGAACAGATTGCAATGTAGGAAAGGGGATTTTTATGGATCTTTAAGGATGGGGGTACACAAATATTTCCCTCTTTTTTCTGGAAATATAAAAATGTTCCATTTAAATTTTATAATTATCCCATTCTTAATTGGAATATTTTTGATCAGTATTAATACAAATTTCTTTTAGTTCACTCTCACTTCCTCTGGTGTTCCAAAACACACAAACACACACACACACACACATATTTGCATGCATATGCACACACACGAACACATATAAATGCATGTGCAGGTACATACATATACACAATTTTCCTTTGATATTATACTATAACCTACAAATGGTTTACTCATTTATCTTTGTTCATTTTCTTCTTCTCTATTCTTGTTGTTTGGATTTGGATAACATTGATTGATTTATTTTCAATTTCACAGATTGTTTTCCTTGTCTATTGTGAGTTTACTGGTCAACTCTATAACCGGGCTTTCTTTATGTCTATTATTGTGTTTTTAACTTTGGATATTTCCTTTGGAACTCTTTCTAGTACTTCCCATCTTCTTTCTAAGCAAGATGGGATCCCCCGTATTTTCACACTTCCACTAAAGCTTTAAACCTATTAATGATTATTATATTAATTTTCTTTTCTGATAGTTATAGTATCGGAACCTCACTTTGATGGCTTTTTCTGTTGAGATTGTTGACTTCTTACTTTTTCTGTATACCTTTTTTATTTTTGTAGGATGCTGGTTGTTTTGTGTGGAATGGAGAGCATGAGGTAAATGCTTTGTATTTCTGAAAATGAGCCTACCATCTTTCTACTTTCATTTTCTATAGGGCTTCACATTCCAGACAGTGAGGAAACTAAGTTCAAGGTTGTTACTATTATTTTCTGGTCATTACAACCTTCCAGTTCGCTTCAAGTTCATATAGTGTTACATTTTATGTGGGATGCAGCTGTTTGTGAGTTTTCCCATGTGTCTGCCCATTGTTCAGTTTTAGGATTTCCTAAAGTTTATGCTATTCACTAGAGAGTGTCTATTTACATGAACCACCTCACTATAAGCAGTAGCCTTCAGTTCTTAAATGTCATAGTGATAAGGATAATTTCACGCTGATTTTATTAAGCTTTGGCCTTAGGCAGGCAGTAATTCAGTAGGTCATGGAAGAAAGTCCTTCCATTGATTTTGTATCATCTTTGGGAAAATTTTTGTTTGTTGTTCTGCTCATTACCCAACCTGTTAGTCTGCAAGGGGCTTTTGTCCCTTTCAGAAGCTGTTAAAAGCTTTTGCTCTGTGGAACAGGTAGCTGTGAGGTGATCGGGGTTTTGGGCTCTCCCAAAGAGAGTGCTATACATTGTACCAAGGCATCTACTTCACATAGAAAGGTTCCTTGATGACATTTGCCATATTTGTGTGTTGGTATGGGCATCTGGTAAAGTCTAGGAATAAGAGCCTGCAAACTTCTGAGAATTTTAGTAACTGCAGCCCCCATAGCTCTTTCTATCTTTCACTAATACTCAGCTTCTAACATTTTATTTAAAATTGGAAATTGAATTTTTATTAGTACCTTTGCTAGGTAAAATATTGTTCCCATCCCATTTCTTTGTGAATATACATATATTGCTTTAGATTTTTGGCTTGTTACTTATGCAGAAGTCTTTGTTGTTAGCCCTCTGATGGAATAAAGAAAACTGAAATTCAGATTAATTTTGTGGTTCCTTCCTTCCTTCCTTCCTTCCTTCCTTCCTTCCTTCCTTCTTTCCTTCCTTCCTTCCTTCCTCCATCTCAGCTTTTTGCTTAGTGTCCTAAGCAAGTGCTATTCCATTCAAACAATACCTCCAGACATTTTTAAAAAAAATTTTTTTTTGGCTTTCAGGTTTGTAGTTTTGATAAGGTACCTCTTTTTGCTTGGGCTAGCTCAGGACCATGGACCTCCTGCCTGGGTGTTTTGATTAGCTGGGATTGTAGTTGTACAACACAATGCCAGATTATATCAGATGCTATCTTGCTTACTTTACCTGAGCAGTGAACTATGATCTTCCTAATCTCTATCTCCTGAGTACCTGAAATCAGAAGCATGAACCACTGCGCCTGGGTTCTTCTTTTTTAAGAAAAAAATATTTATTTTTTATTTTATTTACTAAGCTATTTGTTTATTTTGGAAGTACTGGGGTTCTAAACTGGTGCCTCAAATTTGCTACAGGAATTCTAATATTTAAGTCATGTTCAAGCCTAGTAGCTATTGTTTTGTATCACTGGAAATAAAGGAAAAGTACTTTTTTCTAGCTTAGCACAACCTGGGGTGAATCCAGCAGTACTATCTTTGTTTCTCTAATTCTTGCTACAAATGGTTGCAATGTAGAACAAAGGTATTGATTGTTTATTTTCCATATCTACTTTCCATATATCTCCAGCATGCAAATTATGGATAAGGATAGCAAAGTCAATTGCACAAACTGTTCTGAGAACATTTTGAAACTTCAATTATTGTAGAACTACTCTTTCTAGTTATTCACAGAAAGAGCATGCTTGTTTTAATAAAAATTCTCAGGGTTTGGTAACTGCTAGGCCCATTTCCAAAGGTAACAATTTTCATGTTCTTTCAAATGCAATTATTTGAGAAATACTTTAGAAAGTGTTCGATTAAAATACCTTTGAGTTGCAAATTAGATGCAAAGTTTAGCCTTTATTACTAGTCACATGATTTTGAAAGATTTTCATTAGATTGAAAGCCCAAAATAAAGTTCTCTAGACCTCAAAGACCATTAATTATATGTTTGCATCACCAGTTTGAATAACAAAAGGCAAGGTTAATTTCCAGAATTATTTTTCTGGCTTTGTGATTCTTTGGCCACATCACAAAAGAGTGAATGAAGGAGAAGAAAAAAATGAATGTAATAGTGGGAACATCAAAGCTCTTTCTAATAAAAGAATTATTTTGCTTCCTTTAGTCATAGAGTAGAAATTTTAGTTTGACTAGGTCAATGATGTTTGAATGAGAATTTATTAACTCTCTGTGAGCCTATCAACTATTGGCAATAGGTCTAGAAATATTGGCTGGTGAGTAAGAAAATAATGGCACTGTCGAGTTGTTATTAATTCTTTCAGCAAAAGAACACTGCAGCCAATTGGTAGTGGGAGAACCAGAGGTCAAGTAAATAGTATCCATAGGCTTGTAAAAGCACAATCTCAGGAGCATTATAAATATTACACTTGAATGACAGCATGATTGGAAATATTGTGAATCATGCTTCTAAATGGCAGTAGTCTCTATAGTATTAAAAATGTTAGCACTAAATGACAGGGCCATTACAGATACTCATAAGAGAAATAAATGAGCATGGAATGGTTTGAAATTTAGGTTCAGTTTGATCATTCTAAAGTTCACACACACACAATTTCATGAGTAGAAATCTAAGAAAATTGGTTTGTCTTTTAAATTCAACTAAAAATAAAATGGACAGTTTGTAACCACTGTAAAAAAGACCTCATAACTGATAGTAATAAATTTTTGTCATATAATGCTTTCAGAGAAACATAAGAATGTTGTAAAAGGATAGCATTAAATCTGTGTTTTTAGGGTTGAGTGTTACAGTGAATGCCTGTAATCTCTGCTCCTTGGGAGCAGAGGTCAGGAGGATCATAGACTGAGACCATCCCAAGCAAAAAGTTAATGAGAACCTATCTGAACCTCAGCTATGTGGGAAGTATAGATAGTAAGATCATTGTCTGAGGCTGCACTTGAGTGATAACACACATCCATATCCAAATAATTACTAAACAAAACATGGGCATGGTGCATGGTTCAAATGGTAGAGTGCCTGCCTATTAAATCTCCTTGTGGAATACCATTGATATATATTGTCAGACAACATGAGGCAGAGTGAATGTCCTCAGGGACTATTTATTTTATGCATTGGTATTGTAAATGTGATGTACAGAGGAGTTACAGCTATATAAGTCAGATAGAGTACATTACTTTTTGAACAATGTCATCCCTTCCTTCACTCTCTCCCAGTTTTCCCTCCTATCCCCACCCACAAGTTATATATTTAATTTATATTTTAAAAACATTATAGATTTCAAAAGCTTTATTCAAAAAAATGTTCTGATAAGAAAAGATATTCATTGTAGCACTTGTTTCCAAGGATCTATTGTTAAGAAGTATAAGTTGGCGTTTTAGTAAGCTTTTAAGTGATTAGAACTAGTGAAAGGATAGCATGGGGCTAAAATACCTATTTAAGAAAAGATTTAAACATATGCAAGAAAGACAAAGTAAAGGTGGGATGTCGGACTGAAAATTGCTAAAGTCATAACTTAGAATATTACATTTAGGAGTGGTCAGAAGAGTATTAGTTATGGAAGAGCAATACAAAGATGTATCCTAGAGTGAGGATGTACATATGTGTGACACATGATTATAAATTACATTGGCTTTGGAAAATTTTCAGTGGTGCTAGCCCACTAGGTGCTAGGTGAAATGCTAGAAACAACAGGTAGACAATTTTATTGTCCCTATTCTATTATCTATACTTACTTCCATGATTTATTTAAAGTATAAGTCACATTTAAAATAAAGATAAATGATATTTGTGTTGAATGATTTGGGGCCACATATTCCATATTTACACAGTGCACAGAACAAAGAATTGTCTTGCTTCAAATAAGAAACACCAGGACTAGATTAATCAGTATACCTACTTAAGCTTATAATAAGTATAACATGTTCCATAGCACTTTGTTTACTTTTTATAGTTTGTCTCTCAGGTACATGATCCTCTGTAGATAAAAAAAATTTGAACCTCTTTACAATGTGAACAAAATGAAAAGAAAGCATGTTTTGTTTAGAGTATGTTTGTGTCTAAGTGGGATAACATTAAACTGCAGAATCTCTACAAGGGAAAGGACATAAAGATAAATAGAAAGCCCACAGACTGGGAGAGGATCTTTACTAGCTATACATCAAACAAGGGCCTCATATTTAAAATATACTTAGAGCTCAAAAAATTAAACTCCTCCCAAAAAATCCTCAAAGAAACAACCATCCCATCAATATGTGATCTAAAGACTTAAAGAGAGTCTTCTCTGAAGAAGAAATAAGAATGGCCAATAGACACATATGGAACATTCAACAACTCTGGCCATATCAAATGCAAAGCAAAACAGCATCGAGATACCATCTCACCCCAGTTAGAATGGCCATTATCAAGAAAACTAATAATAACAGATGCTGGTGGGGATATGGCCAAACGGGAACACTACTCTATACTGTTGGTAGGAATGTAAACTTGTTCAACCATTCTGGAAAGTAGTATGGAGGTTCCTCAAAAGCCTAAACATAGGGTTCCCCTATGACTCAGCAATTCCACTACTGGACATTTACCCAAATGATCTCAAAGAAGACCACACTAAAGCTACCAGCACAGTTATGTTCTTTGTAGCATTATTTATGTTAGCTACGATACTGAACCAACCCATATGCTCAGCGGTGGACGAATAGATCAAGAAAATATGGTATATAGACACTAGAAACAGAATTTTCACAAAGCTTTGAGAAAGATGACAATATGAGGAAAATTAAACTGTTGTCTTAGAGCTACATTCAGTTCTTTTTTTTCTGTGAGCAGGTATAGGGTTGGATATAATGTATTGATGAAGCAAGAATCTCCAGGGGACAGCATTATCTCCTTGTAAAACCAGGAGACAGGGAAGGCACTAACATTTACAGAGAGCACAGATACCAATTGATTATGTCTGTCATTTGCAAAGTGCACAAGCTGTTGACTTCTGCTTGTAGTGGGAGAGTCATATATAGATGCTAAGTTTCCAGTGAAAAGCTCTGCTCAAAATAAATCAAGTGAAAAAAATCATACTTCATTGTTTATTTAAGATTCTTAATAAGACATAAGATAGTAGTGAGTTGCTTTTCATTCAGGGTTTTTCTTTTTCTTTTTGTGAAAATAACAATGTCTATGAGATGCTGTAGAAATCTTCAGCCTTTAGAACCCCATCTTCCCTTCTCCTTAACAACTTATGTTTGTTAGGGGAATGTCTCTAAATGGGAAGTTTTAATTTTTTTCTTTCTTTTCTTTTCTTTTCTTTTTCTTTAAAAAAACTTTTTTATTGCCCATCCTGAAGCTTGAACTCAGGGCCTGTGTGCTGTCCCTGAGTCTCTTTGTCTAAAGGCTTGCACGCTATCACTTAAGTCACTGCCACTTCTGGCTTTTTCTTGGAGCTAAGAGTCTCACAGGGACTTTTCTGCCTGGGATGGCATTGAACTGTGATTTTCAGATCTCAGCCTCCTGAGTACCTGAAAAAATATCATACTGAGAGAAGTAAGCTAGCCTTGGAAAGACGAAGGCCACAGTACTCCCTAATGTGTAGATCTTATACCCAAAAGATAGCTTTGTATGAAAGTACACACAGAAGAATACGCTTTTATATATGATTTAGTTGACTAAGGTATAGTATACATAGGAGTGAAACTCCATGGAGTAAACATTTCAAACAAGAGTTAAAAAATGAATATTATGGAATTTTTATAGAAGCTCTCAATTGGGTATTTTAACAAATATTTGAGTGTACACTATTCATATTTTAATAAACACCCTAAATTTTCACTAATAATTTGTATGTCATGTATCAGTTTCCATTTCTTGTGACTTGCTATTTTGAGGGCTGACTTTAAAAACTGTATAAAATATTTACCCTAATAATAATAGTTATAATTTAGTTAGGATTTACTATATATCTGTAGGCTTTCTACATATATTATTCTAAGTCTCATCATAACATTTAAGATGTTTTACTATTCTCTGCCTAGACAGAAAACCTAGTTTATAAGAGAAATACGCATTATTTGTGGAAAAATTTTATTGTTTTCATTACATTTTGTTGTTTGTAGTATACTTTTATTCATGGAATAAAAATGGATTTGAACAAAAAATAAAAGAAAGCCATTATGAGAGATACAAAGAATTTAGCAGAGGATTACCCTGCATAGTCATGGGTCTTTTTGAATCTACTGGTAGTCCTGCAGTCAGCAGTCAGGCAAGAGGGAATAGAAGATGGATGTGAGATGGAGCAGAGCAAAGGTAGCCTGCAAACCATCAGCCTGTGCTGGAACACATTATGATGAGCTGGAACCTACATCTATCCCTTGCTGTATCAAGCTTCAATCATGTCAGTGACCTGCAGAAGCAGCTGGCATGTTTAGCTAGATAAAATCCTGGACCAAGATTTTAGGAAGCTGAGGGAAACCTGAAAGGAGATGGAGGAGCTGCCTGCCAAGCAAATATAGCTAGTGAGCAGGTGGACAAGGCCTTGTGATAGCTGCAACTGTACAGGATTCTGTAGTGTATGTCTGAGAAAAGTCATGGTGCTGGATTCTTCTACCTTCTATGCCTCATGCACAGTTCCCCTGCAGTCAGTCTGAACCCAGAACTACAAAGGCAAAAAGTCAGCCTAACTCAGGTAACAGTGTAAAGGTACCACATTTAGTTATAAGTATGACTGTTTTCTAGCAAGAAATTATATAGAAATTCTACTTCATGTTTTCATAAATTCATTTGTGTCTACTCATCAAATATAGTGGTTATGTCTCAATTCACTAGGTAAGTAGGTATAAACAGTAATATTTATCAGGAAAGAAGAGAAATGCAACTTTATTTACCATTAGTAGTATTGTCAATTTAATTTACTTAACAGAGACCAAAGTGATGAAATCCATAGACTAATATTTTGAAGCATTGAAAATTCTGTCTAGAATATTTTGCAAATCAAATAGGGGTGTCTATAATTCTAATAAGTTCTGCCTGAGTGGGGAGGATGATAGTAAATATTATTAGAAAAGACAGAACAGAGCAGTTGTTTTTGTTCTACGCTCTGCTCTGCTTACAATCTCCCAATACAAGTAGGAAGTTTCTGTAGGATTGAGAATGTTCCAGTAAACAAATTTTTATTTATTTATTTATTTATTTTTGGCCAGTTCTGGGGCTTGGACTCAGGGCCTGAGCACTGTCCTCTGCTTCTTTTTTTGCTCAAGGCTAGCACTCTGCCACTTGAGCCACAGCGTCACTTCTGGCCATTTTCTTTATATGTGGTGCTGAGGAATTGAACCCAGGGCTTCATGTATACGAGGCAAGCACTCTTGCCACTAGTCGCCAGTAAATGAATTTTAGATATGACATCTTAGACAATGAAATGACTGTTTCTAAAGAAAAGTGGTATAACATATTGATAAACAGCTACAATGTTTTATAGGATAAAGACTTGAGATCAAGAATATAACAACACGTGCAAATGGAAAAAAAATCTACTAGAAGCATGCACAGAATTTGTGTAGAGCACAATCAAGCACTGGTGGCAAGGTATTTCCTTCAAAGGTGTATTTCCTCTGACCAACTTCCTCCAGACAGATGCCACCTCTTGAAGTTTGCAGAGACTCCTCAAATTGCATTACCAGTTAGAGATAAAGCCTTCAAAACAAAAACTTAGAGTAATATCTTATATTCAAATATTAACATCCTCTAAAATAGCATTCATTTTTGTTCCTCAGTATAATGGAATGGTCAATGTAACTAGATGGAGCCCCTCCCTTATACCATTGAAATCTTGTAGGGTTTCTTACAGTTGTACGATAATCCTTTGAAAGTATTATTTAACAGCATTTACCTCCTTCATCCTAGAGTGAAGCAAAGCAATTTTAATAAAGGACTTTTAATCATTCCAAATTCACTCTTTCCTTTTATTTTTAAAATTTTTATTCTGTAAAAATTTTTACATGAGTTTTGCAGAGACTGTTTGTATACACATCACCTATTTCCTCTGATTTTGTTACCTTATATACTGATGCCCATACAAAGCCATTAACTAAATTGTTGACTATTCAAATTCTCCAGAAACTTCCCTTATTTATAACAAGATTCAAACCAGCATTTTATATCATTCATGGTATCAACATTTGTTTCCCAGTCTAGCACAATTCCTTAATATTTTTCCATACTTTAATACTTTGGTGACATGCTTTAAATGTGTATATCTCATTTTCAATTGCATATAGGTATTATAATATATATATCTGAATTTCATTTTGATTTAATGTCTTTTCATAATTCTTTTAAGTTATAAATTTGAGGGAAGAATACCACAAAAGTAATGTTCCTTTCTCACTGTATAATATTGGGGCACATAATATTAATATGACTGCTTATCAGTGGAGTTAAAATGGGTCATGTGGTAGTAGAGATGAAATCATTTATTCCCCAAATTCATATTTTCAGATTCGAATCCTTGCTCTATACTTTAGAATACAAAGTATTTTAGAAATAATTATTGTGGATCTCAATAGTTAACCTAAAGTTATTCTGGAGTAGAATAATTCCCTAATCCAACATTTATAGTGTCTTTGGAAAGGCCAAATTTGGACACAAACATTGTACATAGAAGACAAGGCAAGATGTAGGAATAGAATAGGGTGACATGTCTGCATGCTGATGGATACTATAACAGGCAACAGACTGCCAGTATCTGGGGAGAACCACAGACCAGATCCTTCTTCACAGCCTCAAAGGGAACCCAACCTGTGAATAATTTGATTTCAAGGTTATAACCCTTTAGGACAATTGGAAAACAATTTCTGATGTTGATACTATTTCATTTGTAGTACCTTTTTAAGCAGCTCCAGCAAATTAATATACTTGGTCAACCTTTCTCTTCTGAATAGTAGCTATTTTCTCTTTTCCAGTACTCTTGAAATGAGTCACTAAATTGTGCTCATTTGGGAGGAAAAAGAAATTAAGATCCACTTCAAGAATGCACATTAAAACCCTCACAGCAATAGACATTTTTTTTTTGTCTAGACACTTTGGGTCTATGCACATGGTCTATTCCTTTCCAAGTATTCATTCAGCAAGCACATTTAATGTTCCTTGGGTCACTTTTGCACTTATTATCATGGTCTACTGAAAATTTTCTGTTTTCCTCATTGATTCTACATTTATTAACTACAAGTCTTCTTTAAGGAAAACTTTCCCCTCCTCTCATATTCATTCATTTGTTCATTACTTACATTGTTGTGGGAGTACGCACACACACACACACACACACACACACACACACGCACTTCCCCTTTGGGTAATCGTCAATACTATCATCATTTTGTTCTTTATATTGTTCTAACTTTGGCTATTTTTACATTCTAAGGCTGATATCTGCATCCTTTTGTCATATTCTGGTAAAAAATGATTTTCAAAACATTTCATGTACCACAGAAAGCTCTAGGCAAATCTTGTTCTCTTCCTCCCCCTTCCTCCTCTTCTTCCTCTTCCTTCTCCACCTCTTCATTTTTCTGGCAGTACTGATGTTGGAAGTCAGTACCTCAAACTTGCTAAGCAGGTGTTCTACTACTTGAGCAGTGTCCCCAACCCTATATACATTTTTTCTTCCCCAGAAATGGCATGAAATGTTTCTCCAAGCAGACTTCCTACTAGAAAATTGCAATGTCTAGGTCTAGTTGTGGTCACTACTATCAGGGTTTCAGTTGTTTCTGGTCTCAAGTGTGTATTCATGTATTTGTGTTAATCAGAATATTCAACCAGATCGCCTATACCCATTTATTTGTGTATAACTTAATATGGGTTCATATCAGAACCTCTCATTCAAAGATGAGTAAATAAAACAAATTTTTGACATTATAGAATTAACCTAGTCATCCTTTGGTTCAGATTCCAAACACAGAAGATGGAGTTGATAAAAATGACTACCCTATAGGGTTGTTACAAAGAATACACAGGAATCTAAAAAGCTTAAAACTATTTCTGAATCATAGCAACTGTTATATGGAGTAAGCACATGAAGTGGATAGAGAGGCAGATAAAAATAAAAAATAAAAGTAATATTCATTTAACCTTTAGTTTATCACACTATGTATTTGTGGTCAGTGTTGACCTGAAATTAAGCATATGACTTCTTGTTACTTAATTTTCATGATGAGATTTATGCTGTCTTATGTCTCTTTATACTGCAAATATTCTTGTTGTATAGTACTTTATAGAGGTTAGAGCCCAATAAAACTCTGGTAAATTTAAATAGCTAGCAAAGAAAATTGGTAATGATCCCATTCACAATTATGTTATGATCCCTTTGGGTGCTTTTTTATATAGCATACCAGGTATAAATAATAAATGGAAATGTTTATTAAATACTGTTCAAAGAAGGAACTGTGAATAAAGTAGATCTTTCCCATCCTAAAGCGTTCTTATTTAGAACATACATGTATCTAATTTTAGGCCTTTCTTCTTACAGAACTTTGACAGAATCTAGCTGAAAAATTTCTTTGCCATGCTTTGCCCTGCACAGCAATTCATTTTATTCTGAAACTTACTGGCCTAATCTTTCATTGAACCTTCTGGAAACTCTCTGTTACATAGTTGAATGGCATATGAAGATATATGGTGCTTAAATATTCAAGGACAAAATAAATTCACTAAAAATTTTTGTATGAATAATTGAAATAAATTCAGGAATTGACCACAACATTGCAAATTACTGTCTAGGAGTCTCTTTTGGTGTGTAGTTCTTTAAAAATAGAAAGCTGTTTGATCAAATTCAAATCTATATTTAAACTCTTCGCATATTCTTCAGTAGAAGTTCATCTTCAAAAAGGAAAAGACAGATACATCCTTTAGCCTACAGCATTAGAGCCACAGGAAAGCAACATTGGTTGAAATACACAGGTATACTTATTTCCTGTGTTTTGTTTAGGACAATTGGTAAGGAAGAACCAGGATACAGGGAAAGCTTGGCCTTTGGATTGTTAATTTTGTGGATATCTATTAGGTGTCCTATAACATAGAGTACAGATAAATTGCAAAAGGCACTTTTGGGTACTACAAATAAAAAGGGCTCAGTCACTTACAGAACAGTAGGGAATAAAGCTTACCAACCTTAAAAGGGGAATGTTGATGAGTGTGACAATGCTTTGTAAATTTCTGAACCATGCTTAGTAAACCACTACTTATAAAGGTAACAGATTATAGCAAGCCAATTTAATTTTCCCTGTTGCTCAGATTTCTGGTGAGGATATTTAATGATGTGGATAGATTTCTTACTGCAGTAAGCTATCACTTAGAATAATTCCCTTAACATGTAATATTTGTAAGCACCTTATAAAGAGAAAATAATAGGCTTTCTGTATGATTTTCTATTATAAAAAGCTGGTTTAAAGTCTTTAAGACAGAACTTCATAAGATAATACAAACAATACTTCTTGTGTTAATCTCTGTGAAAAAGCAACACACTCAAGGATTTTCTTCAACTCTGCTTATAATGAATTGTGCTTCTTCATATTTTTTCTTTAATAACAAACTCAACATAGAACCTTTCAGCTAAGTTAATGAAAATGCCAAGCAAGTAAAGAAGAAACTTAATTTTATGCTTGGGGAACAGGAAAACATTTAACATACTAGGAAGCCACAGCATTTACCATCAAAGTTTTATAAACTTTCAGAGTTACAAGTTAGTCATTTAGAAAAAATTTTAAATCCTTTAAGTCAGTTTCTTGCAGTTATTTCTAAGGGCATGTCTAAGTGTAATTATATGTCAATCCTTAAGACATAAAATTAGGTACTAGGTTTACATTAGTGCATTAAATCTTGAGTTTATAAAATGCCTTTGGTAACCTTTTGCTAAACTTTTGGACCCAGACAAAATTGTTTATTTACAATAAAACAAAACTATCACAGTTTGTAGGCAGAAAAATCTTTAGCTATTTCAACCATCTCAGTACTCAGGAAGAAAAAACTATCTTTAGTTATTTCTCTATGCTGTAACAGTGAAAAAGCATTTATTAATAGACCTATACATTACAAAAAAGAGAATGGAATCCAAAGTATATTTATGACAAAATGAATCATATTATTGTGAGAATTTGTGGAAATAATGGAATTCCACGATCTTTTATGCTTAAGTTTAAAATAGCCATTGTCCATTATTTTAAACGTGAGATTTTATTTCTAAAACTCTACATTTCAGTTAGGATAGACAAAAAATAATTTTTTTTCAAGATCTACAATAGCTTTTTATACCATGTATATATAGATATAGATATAGATATATTAGATATGCAATATATCTAATATAACATATTAGAGATATTTTATATATTATATATTGTATATAATATATTAGATATATTGCATATCTAATATACATTATAATATATTATCTTTAAGTGATTAGACAAAGGAGTTGCCATCCAACAAAGCAGTTTATGAAAATAATGCACCTTGATCAATGTCACTCCTCACAATAATTTCTATGTATTAACTTTATAATAGCATTTCAGACCCATCCTAAAGATGTTCACACACATATAGATATGTACAACTTTTAGATCCAAAAAATGAAAATTCACTAGTAGAGCAATTCAACTACTTTCTGCATTCTAGGGCCAATAAAGTTTATGCCTTTTGCATGTTACATTATAGAGTAAAAATGATACCTATATGCAAGCACATTAACCCTGAGGACTCTCAGACCTTTTAGCAAGAGGTACATTATAACTTTTTCCCTAATGGGGCTCAAAAATGGTCATGGAGTAAGTTAGCACAAATTCCACATCTGCTTTCCTAGCACCATCATGGCAGTGATGGCTATTTGGAACTGGGCCCAGGAGGAGGTGAACTAGCCCTGCCTCAGTGGAGGCATTTCCCTCCCCCTCCTGCTGAATACACAAATGGTAAGGTTTTATGAATATAAAGTTGTGTTACAACGTATTGAGAAAGGTCAACACAAAACAAATGAAGAGTAAGTTTTCTTTCTTTCCTTGGAGCTAATGGAGGCTGAAATCAGTGGAGCCAATTGAAGGGGCTCATCTTCACTAGAGAGCACTAGGTCTATTTGTTGTTGTTGTTGTTGTTGTTGGTCAAGGGGCTTGAACTCTGGGCCTGATTGCTGTCCCTGAGTTCTTCAGCTCAAGGCTAGTATTTTACCTCTTGAGCCACAGCACCACTTCTGGTTTTCTCACCAGATTGTAGATAAGAATCTCACAGACTTTCCTTGCCCAGGCTGCTTTTAATTGTGATCCTGAGATCTCAGTCTCCTGAGTAGCTAGGATCACAGGCGTGAGCCACCAGCGCCCGGTTAGCTATAATTTTTGATTCCCATGAAAGTAAAATAAAATAATGAGAGTCTGTCAACAGAGGAACAGAATTGTATGTTTCCAGAAGGAAGAAAATAAAGGAACTGTATTGGCGAGTCAGGAGAGTATTTATGCCAATTTAGAATTTTAAATAAAGTTCTCCATAGAAACAGACAATAGGCATCCCCTTCTTGATCCACAATTCAAACCCCGAGCCCTGGCTGAAGGATGTTGTCCCATAGCCCACATGCTAGCTAAATCTTTGCATCACATTTGAAGCATCCTTCTACTAACCAGGAAAGTTAGTGTAGTACTGTCCTTCTCATTTCCTACTACGCTTCTGTATATTTTCTAGCTTTTGTGTTTCTCTATGTTCTATCGTCTGTCTCTGAGTATCTCTTATGACACTTGGAGTTTCATCTAACTGAATCCATGATAGCACAAAGGGGAGAGCTTTAAGACTGGGAAGTAAGCCAGCAACAAAGGAAATGTCTTAGTAACTGCAGTTCATACTTGGAATAAGCTTTTCTTCTAGGCAGGGGTCTAAGGGAGAAGCCTAGTCCCATCCAGAAGATTGGAACAATAGGGGCACAGAGGGAGAGGGAGTCTAAAAAAGGGGGGGGAAAGCCAGAAGCTCCACATTGTGGGTTAGATATTAGACAATAGATAAGGGCCTTAGATAATTCCTTATTTAACTTAAACGTGTCTAAAGACTATTTCTTTCAATAGTCTTTGAACTATCTTTCTAACAAGAAACAAACAATCCCAATCTTGCAAGTAACGGAACAGGACCAGTCCACACAAATAACCACTGGTAGAAAAAAGAAAACTGCAGATCTGAGAAAACATCAGTAGGAAAATGAATCTCCTGGCATTTATACACTCAGTAGGAATTGTGAAATCAACACCAAGAAAAAAACAAAGCAGGTTATGCCCAGATGAACTGTGCAATGATAACAGTAGGTGAGGAAAAGAAAGGAGTCATAGTCCAGAGAGTAGAAAAGTGCTTGCAGAGTACAGTCAACAGATGTGCCCTCAGTCCAGGGAGAAGCCGCCTAAACTCGTTCTTACCTCCTGCACAAACAGATATATTTGATTCTAGTCACAGCATCAAAATATGGTACCAGAGAGTCAGTGAAGCTATCTGCCTTTGTCTCTGCCTTGGGCAAGAGAGGAATTCAGGCAAGATTTGAAACAGTGAAAATGATAGGAAAATTTATTTGAAAAAAAATATATTTTCAGTGGGCTTTAAGCAAGTCACCTCTAACATATACATATCAACAATTTTACAGGTTTTTATTGAAGCTTAAAGTGCTTGGAGTGTTTAGCCCCCAGGATGAGCCAATAAGTCAGAGGCATCGGTATGGCATGGTTTATGAGTCTGGGTAAATTAAAGATGAACTGTTTCAGGATCTGTAATTTATTGTTTTAGGTCTTCTTTTAATCCCCCTCTGGGTGGGGGAACTAAAAATCATCTTGTGATATTCTATGACTTTGGTGAGCTACTTCAGTTCTAAAAGCTAGTCACATTTTAGTTGGGAAGGTTAACCTCTCAGGGATCTTGTGATTTCATCCTCTATTTGAAGTTTCCATTGAATTTCCCTGTGCTCATGACTAACTGCTATCCATTACTCATTTTCCTTCTTGCTTTCCTTATAAGGGAGACAGTAACACTTGGAAAATAAAATCATCCATAAAATCTTTCACTAAGGACTCTCTTACATTACTAGTCAGAGTAATTTGGTATGACCTCACATTAACTTCCTCTTTAGACTATGTATACATGTGTATATGGAATTTGTTTTCAAACTTGCATTATCAGCTATCCCTTACTTTCCTAATTAAAACAACTACCTGCTTCCTGCCACTTAATATGGCACTTCCTTTGTGATCTGTTGTTTCCACGGTCGGTTATGGTTCCTCCTATAGCTGGCAGGGAGCTTCTGCCTAGAAATGAGAGATTTTTAAGCATTGGACATAACCTTTTGTGGTTCATTCTGCATTTGAAAAAGCCTGAATATATCTTTGTTAGTGGAGCCTTTTGTTATTTTACTGAATAATGCCTCACAGCAGTGAACACTGGGAAAGTCTGAAATATCTCAGGACTGTTAACTGCCAAACTATTTAAAAACACTCAATAGTTTGACAGTAAATTTTTCAATCAGTACTTAATTACCTCTGTGCTTTGGAGGGTTATGAGACACTAAATGTCAAATGTTTTTGTGTGTGTCTCTCTCTTGGATTTTTTTTTTTGAGCGACAGACCCATCTCAGGCATGTCTAGAAAGACTGAATATAAAGATAAGTAATTCTAAAAAGGGGGGGCGCTAAGGGTCACCTTTAGAGAAAGATTACGTAGTTGCATTATAATAGCCCTTCAGGAAGATCTATTCTTAATTTTCTTCCACACCTCCACAGATTTCTTTCTGATTGAACCCTGTCTCAAGAAACTCTTATTTGAGAGTAAAAAAATAATATTAAGCAACCATTTCGCTGTAATATTCATGTCCTTTGCTGCCCATATTTACTTGTATAAAATGGCATTTTAATTTTCCATGGGAGTGTGGAAAAATATTAAATAACCTCAACATGATTCAACAAATTTATTTTGAGATAGTTTTGTTTACTTAATGAACTTTTAAAGTCTTTTTCCACTTGTACATTGTCTACTAAAGATGAGTTTATAAAGACTTAAAAATTGAAACAAAAATTCACATGAAAATAATGTAGAAAACTGTCCATAAGATGATTTTAATAGTACTGTCCATATGCTGCACATTTATGACATACAAAAGTGCTGCTCTAGTATTTGCCACTAAATATACATAAGATAATAAAAAATGAAATCAAATAGAACATCATGGCCTTAAATACTGGTACATGAAGTTTACTAACGGGAAAGCGATATGGTTATTAGAATCCAGAATTGTGATAAAATAGATGGTAGCTTTTATTCCTTCCTCTCTTGCCTTGGTGTAGGTGTACAAATATGCCAACTACTACTCTTTGTTTTAAAAATAAGTAGCTACTGTTCTTCATGGGAAAATTAGCTGAGTGATCCTAAGTAGGTAAGAATACAACAAAGCTAGAGGAGCAACAAAAGCTATACTTAGTGTGTATAAATGAGCAGATGAACATATGGGGTTGAAGTCACTGAATTTTAACAAACAAGACTGAAGTGTCTTGTGCATTAATATCTTTGAGAATCGGGAGAGGAGGTGATTGTGAACAAAAAGTTCAGGTTTGAGGTAGCAGGTCTTCATCAATCTGTCAATGAACTAGGCTGGTTTTGTGTGCCATACAAAATGCCCATCAATGAAACCATGAGTTTTGCAAAAGGGAGTTTATTCATGAAGTGGTCCCAGAGATAGGAAGATATGCCTCAAATCCACCTCTGGAGGAAATGTGGTGATATTTAAGAGATATAGATGCAGGGTATTCTGAGGTGAGAGGTAAGGAAATTAATCAGCATACACACATACACACACACACACACACACACACACACACACTCAATCAAACTTCATGGTTCTTCTTGGGAACCATGTTCAGAAAGTGGCAGTGTGGTTGCCCTGTGACAACAAAAGGTCACTCACCTGAGACTTGTACAGAACCAAGTAAGAATTAGTGGTTTTGAGTGGTTTGACCAACCTTCAATATCCAAGAAAACACCTTGGGCTACCGTGCCACCATAACCTTGTTTGTCAGAGGTGTTAATTTTAGTAGAGATAATGACAGTACAGTGACTCGTTAGGGAGGTGACTTCTAAAACTGGTGATAAAAACAAGTAAAGGAAAGCATGTAAACTTAGAGAAGATTTTTTCTCCTTTATTTTCAAATTCAATGTTGTTTGGTAGCCATCTGCCAGAGAAAAAGATGAGTTTTAAGTCAGACAGATGCTTAAGGTAAAAACCTAGCTGACAACTTTGACTCCCTTGTCTTGTTAATCCTTTACTATATTTTGTAACATGACCTTGTTGTTTTGCCTGAAGAATAATGTGCCAATCTGTCCCATCCTTTACCAGCCTTCCTAACACCATTCCCCTCCTTCAGATCTTTATCAGCCTTTACTGTTTTAAAAGCTTTTCTCCTAGTTGTCAGGACTCCATTTCTCACTCTAATACTTCTCATATTACTGGGTTTACAGTTTTTTTTTCACAATATGTGTCACTTTTCTAACAAGCCAAACTGTTTATTCTAAATTTTAGAATGAGTTAATTCCTTGCATTGTTCTCAAGCCAAAGGAGGCATAATTAGGGGATAAGGTTCAGATAAGATCTTCAGCAAATAGTCACTGAAGTACCTAGCATAAAAGATTGTTTCACCTGTTTTCTACTTTCTACATAAAATGGATTTCAGGCAGCGATCATTTTAATAGATTTGGATTTATTAGTACGTTTGAAGCTAAATGTAATTAATGTGCGTTGAACTTCAAGAATTATTGAAAATATATTTTTAGTTATTATAAGTTATTAGCTGTTATAAGTTACTAATTAAAGGAAAATTAGGTAAAAATACAAGACAATATATTTTTCACTGATTTAATGTTCCAAAAATGGATTCTTGTGATACTATTATTACTAATCAGAATTTATGAAGCCATTTTCCCATGTATTTCTGTCATATAAGTCAACATTAGATAACACCTTGGATGCATTCTTTTTAAATTATTTCCTTTTTTGAGCTAAAGGAAAAAATTAGAGAGGACAACGTCATCTTGTTATCTGAAATTTCTCATATTCTGAAATTCATATTTTTGTCCTCTCTGATACTCATTGCATGGACTCTGCCAGAACCACAGCTACAATATTCAGATTGTTTAAGCAGGCAAGGTCCAGCTCTGTCCAGAGCAACCTTAGCTTCACTCCAGTAATGCCTTTCTCTGTCTTTCACTCTCTGTACTCCCGAATCACTATGCTCTTCCCTTTCTTGTAGTACTCATCATGTTTGGTTAAGGGAATGTCTCCCAAGAAATACCCATTGTGCTACCTAGAGTAACATTAGTGTTGTTCTGTACATCCTCTTTTCCCCAGCAAAGTATATCACCCACTAAAAGCATTGATCATATACTCAATTGAACTAATAAAAGAACTGTATAGAGCAGCATAGACTACAACTGTCAAGGAATGTTTGTAGAGGAAGAGCTATGCACCAAACACAAATTTTGGGAAAATATAAATAATCAATAAGAAAAACTACAGAGTTGGTATTACAAAGAATCATTAGGAGACCACGGTTTGAGAAACACCAGGTTGAGAAGAAGTTATGCTTGACAAGCATATGCTTGGTGAAGAGCAAGGCAGGACTGGATCATATGGCAGGGTAGAAATCTAGGCAGCAATTATGCAGCCAAGTAGAGTCTGAAAGTCTTAGAAATAGGTACTCCATCTTGTTGTCATAGTTGTGTATGCTCAGTAGGAAGATAGATTTCTTATAAAAATATGAGGATTGCCTTATTCCTCATTCAGGAAGTAGTTCTTGAAACCTTTGTTCAGAAATTTGCCAACTTAAGAATCGTACTGTTTTGATCAAAAATCTAAAGTGTATATTTATTCTTTGCCCTGAATCGCTCACAAAATGTATTTTTCAAATGAAAAATGCCTTCATGTTCAAAAGTTTTAAGACTGTAGATTAATTTTCTTTTGTAGACATTGGTGAGTGAACATGTTTCATTAGCTGTAATCCTCCCAAAAAGACAGTAAGGAAAGTTTCCTACTTTACAGAATAACTCATGCACGACATTAAGGTATAAAAGGAACCCTACAAATTTCCAGAATAGCCAAAGCATTCCTGTGCAACATCAGACCAAAGCAAAGCAATAACAACAAAAAAACCCCAGAGAACATTACTAGTCTGATTTAAATATGTACTTTAGACTTATGATAGTAAAAAAAAAAAAAAGACTGCTGAAGTAAACAGTAAGCTTAAAAGAAAACCTGTGATTTTCAGTAAAAACACATGTTAGAAAAAGGTAGTCTGTGTGGGTGAGCATGTGTGTGCATGTGCTGGTATTGGGACTTGAACTCAGGTCTTCATGCTCTTGATCAGATTTTTCATACATGGCTGACACTCTGTTGCTTGGAACATACTACTAGTTCTGGAATTTTGCTGATTAGTGGGGATAAAAGACACTAAGATTTGTTTCCTAGACTGTCTTTAAAATGTGATGCTCAGATCTCAGCCTCCTGGGTAACTAGGAGTATAGGCCTGAGCCACCAGTCCGTCTTTTTAATAAATGGTGCTAGGTATTCAGTGCTCCATGCAGAAGAATGAAACTAGGCTCTTAGCTCTCACCTGTAATAAAAATCAACTTTAAGTGGTTTGAACTTAAACATAAGATTGAAACTATAATGTCTAGGAAAAAAACATAAGCAGAATGCTTCAGGACACTGAAATAGGCAAAGAGTATTTTAGAGAACATCTCCAGTTTTAGTTTGTTACAGGTGTTGAACCAGTTTTGCCAGCACCATTTGTTGAAGAGGCTGTCTTTCTTCCATCCTATTTTTAGCTCCTTTATCAAAGATTAAGTAGCCATAGGTCTGCAGGTTCATTTCTGGGTCTTCAGTTCTGTTCCATTGGTCCTCAGGCCTGTTCTTGTGCTGTTTTTATTACTATAGCTTTGTAATACAGCTTGAAGTTTGGTATTGAAATGACACCCTGAAAACACTATAAGAAGGAATATGAGAAATGCCTGGGCTCTTTGGGACAGGATGAAACTTCCTTAACAAAGGCCCAGAAATGCAACAAATCAGAGTTTGGACAAATGGGACTGAATCAAACTGCAGAGCTTCTGCAGGTCAAAGGACATAGCTTGCAAGATAAACAGAAAGCCCACAGATTAGGAGAAGATCTTTACCAGCCATACAATGAACAAAGGCCTCATATCTAAAATATACATAGAACTAAAAAAATTAAATTCCTTCAACCAATGGACCCCCTCAACAAATGTGCCATAGACCTAAAAAGAGACTTCTCTGAAGAGGAAAGGAGAATGGCCAAGAGACACATGAAGTGCTCTACATTACTGGCCATAAAAGATATGGAAATCAAAACAAAATTGAGATTCTACCTCACCCCAGTATGAATATCCGTTATCAGGAAAACTATTAACAACAAATGCTGGAGGGGATTTGGCCAAAAGGCTATTACATTGTTGGTGGGAATGCAAACTTGTTCAAGCATTCTGGAAAGCAGTGTGGAGGTTCCTCAGGAGGCTAAACATAGAGCTTCCCAATGACCCAGAAGTCCCACTTTTGGGCATCTACCCAAAAGATTACAAGCAAGACCACACTAAAGCCACCAGCACAACAATGTTCATCACAGCACAATTTATCATTGTTAATCTGTACCCAAATGCCCCTCAGTAGATGAATGAATCAAGAAAATGTGGTACATACACACAATGGAATTTTATCCCTCTATCAGAAAGAATGATACTGCCCCATTGGTAAGGAAATAGAAGGACTTGGAAAAAATCATACTAAGTGAAGTGAGCCACACCCAAAGAAACATGAGCTCTGTGGTTTTCCTCATAGGAAATAATTAGTACATCTCTAGGATAGACATAGCAGAAGATCACAATAGATCAATAGCTATTCCCGTATGAACACATAAGATAAGAGAAATGAACTCCATGATATGGAAATAATTGGTATATCATTGTTGTAATTAATTTCAACATATCATGTGAAACCATACCTTTTTTTTTCTCTTGTATTTTCTGCCTGTGGTCTTCCTTCTGCTATTACTGTAACTGATCTTAGTACCTGGGATACAGTATAGATGTGTATTGGAACTAAGGAAGGGAAAGGGAACATCAAAATTGAAGGCAAAGGATAAGAAGACAAACCATTGCAATAGCGACACTTACAAAACCAATTGGTGTAAACCAACCACACAACTCATGAAGGGGGGTGGGGGAATCTGAGCAGGGGAGATAAGGGGGAAAAATGAGGGAGGAGGTGACAAGTTGGATAAGAAACATACTTGTTTACATATGAAACTATAACCCTTCTGTGCTTTACTTTGACAATAAAAAAGAAAGAAAACAGAAAATATCTCTAAAGCATAGTAAACCAAAGCAGAAATAGAAAAATAAAACTAAATCTAAAAGAAACATATTCAAAGAAAACACTCAACAGAGTAAAGAGACATTTTACAGAAAACATTTGCAATGTATACATTTGACCAGGGATTAATACTTAGTATGTATAGAAAGCCTAAAAACTCAAATAAGAAAACTAAATAATCCACATTTTTAAAATGAACTGTTTCATTGGGAAGTCTTGTAGTATTTCATCTGAAACTGGGTAACCAAGAACATCTGGAATCCAGTGATATAAATCAATGTAATCTCAAAACCCCAGGATGCTTGCAACCTTAAAACAACTCAGAAGGCAAGATAAAGGAGCCAAGGAATTTGCTTGTGCACCTTTTCTTCTTGTTTCCATCTGGGTAGGTTCTCAACATATGATTATGGCCGATGTTGGTGGCAGATAACTACTTTATTCAGTGCTGTTATTTTCTGGAAATATCCTCAGAGACACACCTAGAAGTTACCTTTATTAAATAGCTTAATACATAGTTTCTGTGAAATATGTTCCATTACAAGGAACTACATTTAGACTGACCTTTCTAAGGATGAATTAATTTCAATGATGTTTTTAACTTATAAACTGTTATCTCACCTCAACAATAAAATTCAATTAAAAATGAGTTATAATCTAAAAATAAACATTAGAATGGATTGAACTTATGTACTGTTTTAGGGTGGTGATGGGTTATTATTTTCATAAATAGTACTTATATAATATTATCTAAGATCAGTGCATTTCATTATGCAACAGGTATGTGTGTGTTTGGAATTGTACTTTGACAAAATATCTTGGTTTAGAACTGAAAGTCTATTCAGAGCTGCCTGGTTCTAGAAAAATTTTACCTGCATGTATATACTCTTTCCTACTTAATAGAAGACATGGATGGACTGTGATTTATCTGTCTTCTTATTTTTTTCTAGTTTTAAATTTTACTTTGTGCACATTGTACTAACCAATTGAAGATAATAACCCAATTACAGTGACCTCAATATTATTTAAAATATCCCTACATAGAGCATGATGTGCTACATCCATTCTAAAGTGTTTCATTTGACTGAGTGTATAAGTTTGATTTCACTTCTACCTGATTGATTTCTAATCAGAGGAATAATATCGATGTTAATAATACTGTTCTTTAAAGAACAGGATTAAAAGTTTTGCATTTAATAGTTTGACGGCATTTTCTCCCCATTGGAAAAACTTGCTTTCTTGCTTAGGGAAATGAAAATAAAATGGGAAGAGGTTAATGGTACTGCTATATTTACATGTGTTACATGTAACTTACATAGTTATAGATATGCACACAGTGAATATGTATAGCATGCAAGCTTCTATGCATCTCTCAATTATAAATTTATGTATTGTTTTCCTAGAGTGGATAATCTGCACACTAATTTTCCATTAATTTACATAGAAATATTATGTATTTTATCCCTATCCATGATATCAGTTAAAATATAATTTGGATATTTAAAAAGAAATATTCCTCTTTTTGAAAGAAAGAATAAGACAGCAAAAGCTAAAGTTCTCAATATGGACACGGTCCTCTTCTAGTACTTAAAATAGGGTGGGCAGGTAGAAGAAGCAACATCATAGGGTATGCTGGGTTAGTGGTGGGACTAGAGAGGAGGCCACAGCTCCTCTTATGGCTTTTGGCAGGTTAATTGGAGGCAAAAGTCTCACAAACTTTATTGCCTAGCCTGACTTTTAACTGCATTCCTCTGATAGCCTGAGTAACTAGTAGTATAGGCTAAGCTATTAGTGTGTGGCTTAACTCTTTAAGGATTGAATCTCTGGCAAAGGTTTCTCCTAACGTTACCTTAAGCTTGTTCATTATTGGTACATATATATACATATATATGTACACATATATATGTATATATAGTGTGTGTGTGTTTGTGTGTGAGATGATATTTTTCTGAAAGTATTTCTAAGATCTGTGGTTTATATTGACCTTTAGAGTTTTTTTAAGACTAACTGTATATATATATATATATATATATATATATATATATATATATATATATATATATATTTGGGTGTGTGTAGTTTGACCTTTCCTATCTTATTTGTATCCCTTTATCTCTGGCTAGAAATGCAAGCAGTGTGTTGAATAGGAGAAAAGAGAGAATAAATCTCCTTGTTGCATTCCTGGCTTAAAAAAATATTGTCAAGGCGATGTACAGAGGGGTTACAGATACATACATAAGGTAGTGAGTACATTTCTTGTCAAACTTCTTTTCTTATTTTTTCTCATTTATTGTCAAAGTTATATACAGAGAGGTTACAGTTTCATACGTTAGGTATTGGATACATTTCTTGTACTGTTTGTTACCTCCTCCCTTATTCCCCCTTCCCCCCTCCCCTTTTCCCTCTTCTCCCATGAGTTGTTCAGTTGGTTTACACCAAACAGTTTTGCAAGTATTGCTTTTGTAGTCATTTGTCTTTTTATACTGTGTCTCTCAATTTTGGTATTCCCTTTCACTTTCCTAGTTCAGTATATACAGTTTCCAATGTACTCAGATAAGATACAGTGATAGGGCAGGTACAGCCACAGGAAGGGGATACAAGAGGATCATCAACAATAGAAACTATGGTTTCAAATGGCATGTTGAAAGTGATTACAACAGTGATATAACACTTGTTTCCATAACATGGAGTTCATTTCACTTAGCATCATCTTATGCATTCATAGGGGCATGACTTATTAGGCTCTTGTGATCCTCTGCTGTGACTAGACTAAACCTGTGCTAATTATTCCCTATGAGGGAGACCATAGAGTCCATGTTTCTTTGGGTCTGGTTCACTTCACTTAGTATAATTTTTTTCCAAGTTCTTCCATTTCTTTATGTCATTCTTTCTGATAGAGGCATAAAATTCTATTCCGTATATGTACCACATTTTCCTGATCCATTTGTCGACTGAGGGGCATCTGGGTTGATTCCATATTTTTGCAATGACAAATTGTGCTGCGATGAACATTGTTGTGCTGGTGACTTTAGTGTGTTCTTGTTTGTAATCTTTTGGGTAGATGCTCAAGGGTGGGGATGCTGGGTTGTAGGGGAGCTCTATGTTTAGCCTTTTGAGGAATCTCCACAATGTTTTCCAGAGTGGTTGAATAAGTTTACATTCCTACCAACAATGAAGTAGGGTTTCCTTTTGGCCAGATCCCCTCCAGCATTTGTTATTGTTAGTTTTCCTGATAAAGGACATTTTGACTGGGGTGAGGTGGAATCTCAATTTTGTTTTGATTTGCCTTTATTTTAAGGCCAGTGATATAGAGCACTTTTTCATGTTTCTCTTGACCATTCTCATTTCATTTTCTTAACCCATCTCTCATTTTTCTCCCACTTTCCCTCCTCCCTGCAAGTCATACCGTGAATTTCCAACATACTGTCTTGTATCACTATTGCCTTGGTTCGCACTTTGTCCTTATTGCATTCCTGACTTTTCAGGAAATGTTTTCAGTTTCCTTCATTTAGTACAATTTTGTCTATAGATTTGTGACACATTGCTTTTTAAATGTTGAGGTAAGTTTATGTTTTTCAATTCCTAGTTGATTCCAGGCTTTCATCATGAGGAATGTTGAATTTGGTCAAAGTTTTTTTTCTTTGTATTCAGCTGTATACATATACCTTATTTTTATGATCTGAAATCCTTCTATATTATTTGTCAGTCATGGGGCTTGAACTCTGGGCCTGGGCACTGTCCCTGAGATCATTAGCTCAAGGCTAGCACTCTACTACTTGAGACACAGTGCCCCCTCTAGTTTCTGGTAGTTAACTGGAGATAAGAGACTCATGGACTTTCCTGCTCAGGCAAGCTTTGAACCATGACCCTCAGATCTCAGCCTCCTGAATAGCTAGGATTACAGGTGTGAGCCACTGACACTGGTGTCCAGCTAACCACAGAAATTTTAAGGGATAGTTTGCTTGACCAAAATGCTTCAAAATGGTGCTAAATTACTCAATTTAATGGAAATGGAGGAAAGTAGTCAAGAACTGATATGACCAGAGTACAATCTTGTTTTTGCCATAGCATAATACACAGGCGTAAACTGAGGGGAAAGGAAGAAATGACAAAAGATACAGAACAGGTGGCAAAGCTTTTGTTCCTTTTAAAAAATGACATGTGATAATGTAGCTCCATTTTATTTCTGTGATTTTTTATTTTTATTATTTTTAGCTGTACAGACACTTAAGCCCAGTGCCTACCACATCATTGGAAAGCATTTTACAATTTGAGCCATACCTAAGGAAGTTCTTTCCAAATTCTGTGTCTACAAATGACTTGTAATTCCTTTGATTACAGCAAGAACAAGTTAAAGAAGTATCCTATTTTAATATGTTATTGCAACCAGGAGTTTGTGTCCAAGGCCATGGTAAGCCTGTGAAGACAAGAAAGGAGGAGAAAGATGCCACTCATAATAAGCTAACAGGGAAAACTGCCAGCATTAAAAACCAAGGATCTAGAATCCATACCAAACCTGACTGATACATATTCTTCATTTTTCTTTTTAAAAATCTCATGTATTGATTTAGTTGTATTAAGCAGTCTTATTACCCTCCTGTTTATAACTGTATAAAGATTATGTCTGTAAACATTTACTGTAATTGTTATTTTACATTTAATTACAATTATAAACTATTTGATTTATCTTTGTGACAATTCAATTTCACAAGTTAAATGAGTTACAATTGATTTTGTTTACATTTAAAATCAATTTTTAATGCCAGAGATTTCTTGTTTTGGCAATAATTTCACAAGTTTCAAAACTGACTTTTTCATTGTTAACTTGGAGAATTTATTGTAATTTCCCCCTCATTTTTTAGGAATAGATCTTGAGGGTTATTATTGTTTCTACTTTAATGTCTGCAAATATGTACTATTAAGGAGAGAGAAACCCACATTGACTATTGATTTGCTAGTATCTATCTCTTTCATTTAAGTCAGAGCTATAAAAATTGAAGCAAAGGAGAATAAAAGGAAATTTTATATTTATTTGCAAAGCAAGAGACAAACTGTAAAGTCATGTAGCATGTGACTTTTGATCTTATATTTTATGATGCTATGTGTTTTGAATTTTGATCAGCTATTCAAATATGTAAACAAGAATCTCTTCTGTAATGTTACTACAGCAAATACAGTTTATAATCACTTTGAAAATGTCAGAGAGGTAAAAAGGAAATTTGAATTAATGAAGAAAGCTCATTTTGGGAAGATCTCATAGTTAACTCTTACATCTTTATTGTTTCTTGATGGAGGAAACCTGTGATTAAATTATTAACTATGGTATATGTTGATTGTCTGGTTTATGCTCCCAGATATTCTGTGTTTCCTCTATTTTTCCATTTTTCATGCTTAAAAATGGCAACAGAATGGAAAAAAATGTTTGAATACCATGGATGAGCTATCTGTATAGTCTGCTTACAGGGATGGCTTTTCTTGCAAAAAATTAATTTCTATACTCTTCAAACATTCTTTCAGTCTCTTGGTTACAGTAGTTTAGACTTCAGTCTAATATATGTACTTAGAATTTTTTTTTTGGTGTTCATAGTTGAGTGACCCTATGGTTGTACAAACTTGGCACCTTTGAGGATAAAAGAATATTCAAGCAGTAATGAAATTGGAAGATTAGTTATAAGTTGGAAATGTTAGACTGCTTGTGGAGTCAAATTAAAATAGAGATTCTAGAGTTGTAAACATTTCTATCTCTAATTGTAGTTTCACTATGGCACCATGCACATATTTTATATGGCTGATTGATATCTTTCTCCATCTTGTTCATAATAGGTATTAGTAATTTATAAACTCAGTGTACATTTTCCAACTAAAAGACTTTGAATCATGAAATAAGTGATTGAGATATACTGCAATCTCTAAGTCTTTCTCTTAACAAAGACCTACATTATACTGACCCTGTTCCCAGTAGCCATCTGACCTTTGCACAGACTTAAGTCTCCATCTCCTGGAATCATACCATTGCAACTATAAGGACTGGAGGAATTGAGAACACATCAGCAAGTAAACACAGAACTTGGCTATGAAAATTAGCCAAACTTCAACAGCATTTGAATACAAATGAGTCTCATAGTCTGAAAAATTACTATGAAGCAGAAGTCTTCACTTTAAAATGTCCTTTTTTCTGCCATACTCAAGTAAAGATACTGCTAGGCACTATGAGGATCACACTTGAGAATTTGGTAACCATTGTTACCTTCATTTTCTCTGTCATCCCTCAGTTCTAGTTGCTTTCCATGTCTTGTTATGCCTGTGTCTTGGTTCTAGTTATCCTCTCTTTTTTTTTTTAATTTAAGTAAAAAGATGGATTTACTGGGGAAGTAAAAAGTATAATGACCGGCCAGGGTCACTGCCCAGACTCGAGAGCTGGGATTGTGCCCCCCAGGCCATGCTAGGGGATGGGTTATAAAGGCAAACACCACATGGTCAAGCCTGCCACACGCAGGTGGCCAATGAGGTTACAACACTTACAGAGCATGCTAGGTCACACACAGGTTGCCAATGGAGTTACAATCTGCCTCATAGTAACTGAACTAACCTATTTGATTTAGACTTGGCCATTGGATTTGGCAGGGCTCACATGATGCAGGTGGATACACCTACTCATGGGAGGGCACAGGTTTAACCATGAGCATTCACAATCTTACCACATGAAGGGGAACTTCCCTGGGTAGGGTGGGGGAGATCTTGGTGAAGATGGAGTAGACTTCTGCTCTCTGTAACTAATCTGAGATGGAGTCAATCTGATACCCCTCAACAGCCAATGATGACACTGGCCAGATCTGACCTCCATATTACATTCCTCCCCCCACCTTTTTTTTTCTTGTACATATAAATCAAATCATTGACTTCTCTTTTGAAGAGCTTAATTTTGCCTGGATGGTAAAGTGACTCCACCCACAGGCTTCTAGGGAGAGCAAGGATGAGGCAAGAGCCAGTCCGATGGGACTGCTGCTCCTAAACTTGCACCCAGAAAGAAACAGGTTATCTGTGAGTCCATCCCCAGGAGGATTGCAGGTGTTCACCTGTTTAAATCTCCATCCAGTTACCTAGGTAACTGGCACACCTGGAAGCAGTTACCTCCCTCCCTTCTCTGAGGTCATATCCTAATCCATCTGGACACCCTAATACACTTGGACATACCTCCCACCCCAGGCATCCCCTGGAGTGACTCTCTAGCCTTCCATGCTTTCCAATTTTCTTAATATAGCTAGTCAACTCCAGTCAACTCAGAGGAGTGGAAAGGTTACCACAGGAAGAATGTCCCCCCAAAATTTTAATTTCAGCAGATCCAAAGCGGCCTTCCAGCAGAAATCAGCTGCATGTGATGGAGTCCCATTTGTGTTTACCACAGTAGGGGTGCTCAGGATGAAGATGTAGATTCTTCCAGATGACTTTTCAGGCTGTTCTTGATCTTAACCCAAATAAGATGGACAGGGGACGTGGCAGCAGCTGGCAGCAGTGTCTCCCAGTGGCTCCAATATAATGTCACACCTTATGCTGGGCTGCCTGCAATTTTCTGCATAGACTGGTTAAAGAAACTTAACCTAGGCCTTACTTTAGTGAAATCTCCTAATATTTTCCTGGTTGCCTTTTAAGTACACTGGCTTTTACAGGCTGGCGCCCCACTGAATTTCAAGACAGCTTTAGGCAATCAATGGCCCTTGGATAATTTTGCCAGGGCAATAAGTTTAAATCAGATATTTCCAATAAAGGCTAGAATTCTTTAGGCCAACATAGAAGGCTTGGCCTGGAGCCATCTCTCACAAGTGCAGTCTCTACTCTGGTACACTTTTTACCTCTATTTTCCATGCCTCTATCCTGCCTCATTTTTCCAACAATGACTCTGGTCCCTTGATCCTAGAGGGGAGCTGATGGGTGAAGATCATCCATCTTCTGTAACTTCTTCAGGCTGGCTCAGAGGCGTTGACCTTACCTAGCCAGGAACCTATAACCTCAGTGTACCTTACCAAGGGGCTGCAGAATCAGATGTCCATTAGGAGCTTTACTGCAAACTGGAAATTACATTCAACATTTAACTTTTACCAACTATACAGACTTCTTCTTGGGCTACAGTAGTGTAGCCTTTTAACATTCTAGTTTGAAAAAGCAGTGATTGTCCTGACTGGCTGGGGAAACTTGTCTCTGATGACCTAGCAATGCCTATATTACTTTTGCAGGCCCTAGACAGGCCTCAATAAGACACAAACTTGGTCAGGTCCACATGTTTCCTTTCCTGAACAGATGTACCAGCTCAACATTCTCACTGCCAGTTAGGGCTTTGAGCACATGCAGGGGGTTGGGATTTTAAACTATCCCCCATTTGACAAACAGCTTTACTACCCACTATCATAGACAACCAACAAGTTCCTGCCCAGTTACAGAGTAGACAGACATGGCATTAGAAAGGCATGCTTATGAACTATTCTTCTAGGACCTCCCAGCTCTGATTAGGTTTTGAAAGGCCAAACATGAGTGACTCTAAGATCTGGCACCATCTCTGCCATTTAAGCAGTGGCTTAATGAGTCTGGATGCTCCATTTGTCCCCGGAGTGACTTTTCCACTTTTATGGTCGCTGGACTTGAACTCAGGGCCTGAGTGCTGTCCTTCAGTTCTCCAGCTCAGGGCTAGCACTCTGCCACTGAGCCTTAACACAGCTCACGAATCTGTTCCCAGCACTCTGCTGGCCAACTAGAGATGAAGACTCTCACAGGAACCTTTGCCCGGGCTGGCTTCGAACTGCAGATTTCAGATCAATGAGTCTTACAAAAGGCCACTTTACTCCAATTAAGGCAACAAGGTGGTCCACACAGAAGTTTTTAAGCATGCTCTTACCTGGAACTTATTAAGGGCCAACGTTACATCTGACAAACTTGTAGGAATCATCTGTCCTTCTCTGTGGGCCTGTTTGCAATTTTTACAGAAAACCTGCAAGGCAAACTGGAGTAGCAATTAAAGAAGCATTTTGGTAGCCATAATTTTCCTTTTCCCACTTTGGAGCAATCATTTAGGACAATTTCACTTCCAATTTTCTTATCTAGAAATGCATTCTTGATTTCCAAAGCCTTTTACCAACCTTTGCTTTAACACTTACACTTTAGCTTTTATCTGCATTGGAAAAACCCTGACGCTTACAGGCATTCTGAAACCAGGTACCGCCCTTTGCCTCTGGGCTGCCTGTTTTAAAAGAGCCATTTTTTTTTTCTTCAGTCCCAGTTACTGCATGAAGACCTTTGAACTCAAATGACAATTTTTCCTTAATGCAAGAATTACAAGTACCAGAATTACAAACACAAGAACCCAGACTTAGCATCTTCGCTTCATGTTCAGCTTTTTGGTGATTAATTGGAAGTAAGGCTGTCTTGGGATTGTCTGCCTGGCTGGTTTTGTATGATGTCAGATCTCAACTTCCTGCTTGGCTAGGGATATAGACAAGAGCCACCAACACCAAGCTTATTTATTTGTTTTAAACCACCTAATTTTTAACAGCAGTAAGAAGAAAACAATACACATGTCATTCACTTCTACTAGCTGATTTTACATCTCTGTAAGAGCCTTTAGCTATGTCAATAATAGTATAAACATTTTTTGCAAGATTTTTGGACATTTTTTTGTGAGGATCCTAGGCTTTGAACTTGAGGCCTGGGTATTGTCTCTGAGTTTTTTTTTTTTTTTTTTTTTTTGCTCAAGGTTACTGACTTACCACTTGACCCACAGCTCCACTTCTGACCTTTTGGTATTTTAATTAGAGATGAGTCTCATGAACTTCTTTATCCAGGGTGGCTTCAGTCTTTGATTTTTCAGATCTCAGCCTCTTGAGTAGCTAGGATTATAGAAATGTGCCATTAATACCCAGCTTTAAAATGGATTTTTTAAATGAGTGAGTTCTACTTTTGAGAAAGATAGAGAAATATTGATCAGAATTACCTTTGTTTCAGTTTTTCTGTAGCTATATAGAAGCTATCATAAACTGAGAGACATATTATAATATGTAAGCAAAAAATGTGCATGCTACAGCTACCTTCCTTATTAGTGTCTCATTTGGCCAAAATCATAGTGCTAATTGAGGCTGTGGTTTTCACTAGAGTATTAGGGTTGTCTGAAGCTCATTCTTTGGCAGACTCCATTTCCTTTCCATGTAGAACTTCAGGTCCTTGTTTTCTTGTAAGCTATGAACAGGGACAACTCCCAGTTCTGGAAACCCATCTATATTCTTTTCCATGTTTTTCCCTCTGCTTTCAGTCAGAAAGGGTGTGTGAATTCTCACTCTTGAATGATATTTTCATACTTAAATATCTCTTAAGTCAAAAATATTTCTGAATATATCTGAATATGTTCCATATCTAGGACAAGAGGAAGGTTTGCTTTCCAAAGACTTACGTGATTAGGTGAGGTCAATCTCCTTGTTAAGGTCAGCTGGTTTTGGACTTTAAATACATCCACAATATTTCTTCACAGCAGTTGTTAGATTTGCATTTGAGTGCATAATTAGGAAACAAGCAGGCAATGGATCCTATAGTTCAGTGTCTCTCTATGTGGGGAACATTTCCAGGTTACAGCAAAGGAGAAGGAACCTAGTAAGGGTCCAGTAGTATCTCTAAGTTGAGGCCATAGAGCTGAGAGATTCTGAGGCAAAAAGTGGAGAATTCTGGGCAAGAGAGTAGTACAGAGAAGGAAAAGTCAAAATATCTGCAAAAAATACCTTTCAAGTCTTCAACTGAACACTAAACAATATATGAAAATAAAGTCACCAAAAAAATGAATGGATTGAAGAGAAATCTTTAGGATGTACATACTGTTGGAAATAGTGCTTGCCCTTAACAGATGTACTGGGGCTAGTGGAGAGAGTTATTTGAAGTATATTCACTTAGTAGGGTGTTATTATTAGACTAGACTAAATAATATACTAGTCTCTCCATAATAAAACTTAAAAGCAAACTACTACAAATTCACTAACATCCATACCAAAATGTAAGAATTAATGAGTATAAAAATGTACCCAATAAGGTAAAAAATTATAATGTCTATTGAACATTAAAAATTTGGAAACAGAGAAAGATCAAGACCATTTGACTTAGAATTAGGAAAAAAACAGTCAATAGATGCATGTTCTGGACATGGCACAGATAATAGAATTATAGACAAAGGCATGAAGACAATTATTGTTGCTGTGTTCCACCTGTTCAATGTAGATAGAAGGTAATGGAGAAGCATAAGCTGTATAAGCAAAGGGCCAGAACTGTATTCCTGAAGAGAAAAAATGACAAAGAATAAGATGAGAAATACATTAAGTAGAATTCATAGTAGATTAGGCTGCAGAAGAAAACATTAATGAACTTTTATATCAAGCAATAAAAATGTCAAAATAAAAAGAAAGAATGGAAAATGTATGCCACATAAAAGAGCAGAGTATAATTGTATTTCTGTGTCACAAATATAAATAAGAACTTGAAATTTTAAAATAATTTTTATAATAAGAAATATAAAATAATAGAGATAGATCTGAGACTAAAATTCATGCAATGAAATACACAAATTTTGCTGAGCGAAATAAAAGAAAATCTAAATAACAGAGATATGCACATATCAAACACATAATACTGAAATATACTCTCCAAATTAAAAAATTATAATATGCATAAAATTACATATATAAATTAAATAAAATATATTTATAATAAAATATAATATAGGCAATAACACATTATAAAATCTGTATAAATATATGAAATTATAAAAATATAATCCCAACCAAGCCCACATCTATAATCCTAGCTACTCATGAGCCTGAGATCTGAGGATTGCACTTCAAAGCCAGCCCAGGCAGTATGTCTATGAGACAATATTCCAAATTGCGGTTCAAAGCTAGCCCAGAGAGGAAGTCTGTGAGATTCTTATTTCCACTTAACCACCAAACAACTGAATGTGGAGCTGTGGCTCAAGTGGTAGGGAGCTAGCCTTGAACAAGAAAGTCAGGGACAGTGCTCAGGCCCTGAGTTCAAGCCCCAGGACCAACTACTTGATTTTAAAACTTAACTAAAGCTAGGGTAATCAACAGTGTGGTGTTTATTTAAGGGTAAATAATCAAATGTGATAATAGGCACAGAAGTAAACATATACATTGACTTTTGAAGAAGAAAAAAGGCAATTTAGTAAATGAAAGTCTGCCTTTTAAACAATTTGTAGCATAAATTAGATATCTTTAATAAGTATCTTTTTAGTTTTTGCCAGTATTCTGATTTGAACTGAGGACTTTGCTCTCTCTACTTCATGAGCTGTCTCTATCCTTTTTTGCTCTGTCACTTTTGAGATGTAGTCTCACTTGTGACTGGCATCAGCCTACAACCCTCTCAACTTTAGCTTTTGCATAGTTGAGATGACTGGCATGTGCTACCATATCCAGCTATCTGTTGAGTTGGACTTCCAGGGACTTTTATGCCCGGTACAGCCTGGAACCTCAATCCTTCTGATCTCAGTCTGTTGAAGAGCTGGGATAATAAATGTGAGAAAGCTGTGCCCAGCTTCAATCCACATGTCTTTGCAACATGCCAAAATTAACTGAAATGATTTACAGAACTAAAGATAAGTACTAAAATTATACATTTTTATTGAAATTCCTAAGAGAATGATCTTTATAATCAATTATCAGATAATATTACTTAGATTTAACATCCAATTATAATCCATTAAAAATAGTTGGATAAAATTATCTTTATCAAAACTTCTCTTTGAAAATTGCTTAGAAATTAATGCAGTTAAGTTTTAAATTACACATTAAATAGAGAATTAATATATAGAAAATTATATATATGTATACATATATATCCAAAAATATGTCCTTTATTGCCAGTCCTGGGGCTTGAACTCAGGGCCTGGGCTTCTTTTGCTTAAGGCTAGTGTGCTACTTGAGCCACAGTGCCACTTCTAGATTTTTCTGTTCATGTAGTACGGAGGAATTGAACACAGGGCTTCATGCATGCTAGGCAAGCAATCTACCGCTAAGCCAAATTCTCAGCTCAATAATAGGTCTTTTAAAACTCAACTAGTCATGCATCATTGGGATTACCAAATACTTGGAAAAATTGCTAGGGAGAAGAAAAAGAAAGTTCAGAATTTGATGTCAGAGAAATGGACACTGAGTTAAGGAATGTGGATTTGAAATGATAAAATAGTCACTCACTCCCAAGAACCTTTAGACTAGAACACAGCCCATGACTTGATTTTGGCTGAGTGGTACCTTTTACAAACTTCTGAACTATAACATAATAAAGTTTGTTTATTTAAATATTTTAATTCATGGTGATTTGTTATAGCATCAATGGTTGACTAATATACCTGGCACATAAATCCTTAGAGAGTTGCTTAAGCATCAATCATTAGACAAATGCAAACTAATCCATGAGTGAGATACTATTATGTTACCATTTAGAGTGACTAAAATTAAAAATATTAATTTCATCCAGTTTTGATGACAATCAGATTTTGGTAGAAGAAGTAAAACTCTCAAATGATGCTGGTAGATATAAAAAATTATATTATTATTTTAGGAAAATTTCAATTTGTTAACAGTTTAGTGATATGACCTGTCTACAGAATTTCTAGCTACTTACATAAGTGAAATCAAAGCATATATATGCAAAGACTGGGACACAAATGTGACACACTAGCATGATTTTTTTTTTTTTTTTTTTTGGCCAGTCCTGGGCCTTGGACTCAGGGCCTGAGCACTGTCCCTGGCTTCTTCCCACTCAAGGCTAGCACTCTGCCACTTGAGCCACAGCGCCGCTTCTGGCCATTTTCTGTATATGTGGTGCTGGGGAATCGAACTTAGGGCCTCGTGTATCCGAGGCAGGCACTCTTGCCACTAGGCTATATCCCCAGCACTAGCATGATTTTTAGTAATCCCAAACTAGAAATTTTCATTCATTGGTGAAAGCACAAACAAATCTGGTATGTTTCATAGTAAATTTTCATCACTAAATAGAATGAGCTGTTAACTTATGGTGCACCTAGATCAACCTCAGAAACATTGTTAGTGATGGAAGCAAGTTACGTTTAATCAAGTTTAGGTGGATGCTGTCTGATTCTCTGTGCATTTAATTCTAGAAAATGTATATTCATCTTTGGAGAAAGGAACAGATGAGTAGTTGCCTGGGCCAGAAGTAGAGACTGATTTTTCAAGGGAAAGTGTACTATAATGGGCTTCAGGAAGGTGACAGTGTCATCAATGTGTTTGTGAAACTAATTGTCATGATTGTTACATGTCAGGAATTAATCCCACACATATGTGAAGTTTCTTATAGTTCCAAAAAAAATTTTAGGGCAAACACTGCTGGTTCATGACTAAAATGCTAGGTACTCAGGAGAACTGGGAGATTGTGGTCCAAAATTATCCCAGCCAGAAAATCCCAAAAGACTTCCTCTTCAGTTAACCAGCAAAAAGCTGTACTGGAGGTATAGTTCAAGAGAGGCAGAATGGAAGCCATGTGCAAACAAGTAATGTTATATAGGAATTCAATTAGCGAAGTACGGAGAAGCCACAATTCATAAAGGTGAATCTGGAGTGTTTATTAAAAGGCCGGCAACTGCATGGTGGACTCTTGTCTCCAAGACCAGCAGCCCTGAAAAGAGCTGGTATATAGCTTTTAAAGATACAAACCCATGCTTTGAGTGGAGATCAAGCATTAACAGTCTTAACACGTGTCATGCATAAAACAAAACAAAGGTGTGCAAAGTTACTTATACCTAACAAAAGTGGTTACAAATAAGCAAGTGAACTATCTAGGGGAACAATGAGGGACAATCAGGACCCCACTTATCTCTGGGAAACAGGAGCTTCTTGGAGCCCTACAACTCATGACATATTTGCAATCCAGAGTAACCTTTATAACCTCTAGAGTTCCCCAAAAGTCACCATCTCCTATTAACTTGTATCAAGATGCCAAGATGGTACTTAGATTCAGTATCCATATTTCAGTAAGTCAAGCTTTTATATAGTAAATTATCCAAGAAACCACATATTGAAGGATAAAATCTTTTATTAGAGCATTAGAAGTCTGCAGGCAGCCAGTTGTTACAAAGGCCTGCAATCCACAAATATACTTAACACTATCAAAAAACAGGGCAGAGAGAGAAGAACAAAACAATACTGACAAACCAATTCAGTTCCAATGGAGAGCTAACTTGGGATGCCATGGTGACCAGAGATGATCTAGGAGAAAAGACACAGGACACAATGATGGAGACATGTGGCATGGCATAATGTCATCTGAGCTGGCCTGACCCTGAATGGGATTGGTCAGGGGGCTGGGTCACAGGAAGCTCCCAGTCTCAGGCACATGACTGACAGGTTCAATAACCTATAGGCCAAGAGCCCACCCCTGTTTCATGGGATTCATGAGCACCCATCACCTGGGAATGGGACTTCTCTTCCTCTAGGAATTCAGGCACACCCATCAAGACAAGATGCTAGATAGTGCAACTTGCCATGTGGCCAATGATGGTGCTGGCCCTATCTTACCTCCACACTACACAGCCCTGGTATTAGAGGGGATAAAGGCTTTTAAATAATTTAAAGATCAAAGTGCCATATTGTTTAATTACATTCAATGAGACCTAAGGACGAAAATTTATGAGGCTAACTTATTCCTTACCATCATGTATGTCCTTACTGGACTGTTTGGTGGTGAGGCTAATGTCCCTGCATTCTTCTTATTTGCCAGTTGAGAGTGTGAGGGGATGCATTTGCACTGGGTAGGAAAGGTTGATGAGTAAGGGATTTTTTTTTTTTTTTGAGAGATCATTGTTAGAGAACTCTTATTATTTGGTCATTTTGTTATCATTATTATTATTATTCTCCTACCACTTCCTAATATGGTAGGAGAGTATTTCAAAGTCACTTTAATCAAGTGAACAAGTAAGGAGCCTCTAGTAATTAACACCTACAGACCTGACTGTGAGCCCTGAAAGTTGGTCAGGCTGATTAGCATATGAGGTGCATATTCAGAATTCTAATACTTAGGGGCTGGTCACTTGATGGTCAGAGCAACGGGGAGGAAGGCCATAGTGTGTGTGAGCTGCATTCTGAAAATGCCAGAGAATGTGTTACAACATCTAGAGGTAGGCATTGAAGAGCCTATGGCTGGTCATGTGTCATCTTGAAAATGGTTCTGATTACAGGGATTCACAAGGTAGGTACACTGCTGGTAAAGTCTGCAATAGACTGGGTTGTTGCAAGTTCCAGAAATGATATGATTGTTCACAGCCAGCTGAAGAAGGCAACTCCCATTGTAGCCAACTGAAATCTGAGAATTCCATCCTGGAGATCACTTCCCCATTGTTATGGAGCCCACCAAGGAGGGAAAGAATGAAACCTGGGCATCTTCCTCACATCAGATTGCTGCTCTAGAATCAGCCAGACATTTTCTAACCTTCCTTGTTTTTCTTTACCTGTTGTAACCTGGAAGAAAAAATTGTCGGAGTAGGAAGAAAAAGAAAAGCACAGCAGAAAACTGCTGAAGAAGACAACTCTGTATTGTCCAAGATTGCTGTGTGTGTGTGTGTGTGTGTGTGTGTGTGTGTGTGTGTGTTATCTATTATTTCCATTTTCTTTTTTTCTTTTTTTTTTTTTGGCCAGTCCTGGGCCTTGGACTCAGGGCCTGAGCACTGTCCCTGGCTTCTTCCCGCTCAAGGATAGCACTCTGCCACTTGAGCCACAGCGCCGCTTCTGGCCGTTTTCTGTATATGTGGTGCTGGGAAATCGAACCTAGGGCCTCGTGTATCCGAGGCAGGCACTCTTGCCACTAGGCTATATCCCCAGCCCTCCATTTTCTTTTGATGATGGACAACAGAATTTTATAATTACACAATTTTTAACTGAGTATATACACATTTCCAAATATTTCTTGGTCTCCTGTCAACTAAGATAGATAATATGATTAAATTTGGCTTGATGTGTACTCTAGTGTCATTTGTGACTTCTACATTCTACATGGTGTTCTGAAATATAAAGGGCAGACATTTCTACTAGGGAGAATGTAGAGTAGATGAGAGTTTTTTAGTCATGCCTATTAATGGGTCAGTTTCAGAAGGGGCATGCATTTTCAAGGTACCACCTTTCCACCTTTCCAGGCCTGGACTACTACTTCTGAATTTTACATGAAACAGATGATAAACTTTTACTTATCTTAGAGCCTTCTTTTTGGTCAGGCATATCTAAATATAGTCACTGAAAAATTTGCTTTTCCCAAAGCAGGATTGAGCTTAGGAAAGAAACTCTGAATTAAATAGACAAAATGGAAGTTTCACATTATATCTGTTAACATCTGTGAAATGAGACTCCTTGTTAAAATCCAAGAATGAAAGGAATAGTCTTGTGATCTATCTTTCAGGAGTAGAGATTGATAGAAATATAGGAAAAATGATAAAGTGAATGAAAGAGTGTTACATTTTCTTAGTCACTATATACTAGGGATAACTCATTCAATTTTTTGGAATTGATTAAATATACTTTATTACATGAATGAACTCAATTTTATACATTAATGAGATAAAGTACCTTGAATTGTTTGAAGATATATATATATATACATATATATGTATGTATATATATACATATATATATACATATATATGTATATATATATATATATATATATATTTTTTTTCCAGTCCTGGGGCTTGAACTCAGGGCCTGAACACCATTCCTGGCTTCGTTTTGCTCAATGCTAGCACTCTGCCACTTCAGCCACAGGGCCACTTCTGGCCTCTTCTATATATGTGGTACTGAGGAATTGAACCCAGGCTTCATGTATATGAGGCAAGCACTCTTGCCACTAGGCCATATTCCCAGCCCCTTTTGAAGGATTTTTTGGCCAGTCCTAGGCCGTGAACTCAGGGCCTGAGCACTGTCCCTGGCTTCTTTTTTGCTCAAGGCTAGCACTCTGCCACTTGAGCCACAGCACCACTTCTGGCCATTTTCTGTATATGTGGTACTGAGGAATCAAACCCAGGGCCTCATGTATACGAGGCAAGCACTCTTGCCACTAGGCCATATTCCCAGCCCCTCTTTTGAAGGAATTTTTAACCACTAATAATGTAGTTAAATAGGTATGATAAAGACACAGATGTGTGGATTTTAGTAATTAAACACAATTATAATAACTAATATAGAGTTATAATTATCCTCAACTTTATCACAAAGAATCATACACCATATATTTATTGTTCACCTTTCCTTTAGAACTATGTTAGATTATCTTTAAGTGGAAGCTCATTCTAAACACATTTCGCAAGGCTCTGTTTTGCCTCTGCTCAAATTGCTTCCTTTTGTGTTTGATGTCTTATACAAAATAGATATCCCTTGGGAGACAAGATGGCCCTCATTGAACAAACATTTCTCATGAGCCCCATAGGAGGCTCTCACTACACTTCATCTTCAGACATTCTTTAGTGTGGGGACCTCTTCTTCCTTTTCAGGTTTTCAGATGGTCACCTTGGATTCCCTTGAGAGAACATAGTCCATCTGGCAGCAAGTTAATCACCCTCTGTCACTTCTCAAGGGAAATTTTATGTACTCTGTATAACAAACTGGAGGCTGTCAGTCCATTTCAAATACTTTCCTCATTCAGTGGCCATTTAATTGTGCTTTGGTAACAAATGAGCTAAAAAATAAATGTATAAGAATTTAATTTCTCTGTTGTTTTCTCCATTTTTCTATTTCTTTTTACAGTTGTTAGTGATACTATTATGAATTTTTTCTCAAGAGTAAATTCTACATAATTTTTCCCATACTGTTTACCTAGAGTCAATATTGAGAAACAGAATGAGAGCAGATGGCCTCCAACTTTTTATTGATTCCTAGTGCACATCAGGATATATGAAATAGATGCATTAAATACGTGTGTTTTTGTTGGGCACTGGCTTGCAGCTTTAAGAGGCGGTCTTAGCCAACCCACCTCTTCTCCAGCCCTGGTGCCACATGGCTGCTAGCTCCACCTGCCTTCTCTGGGTCCGGAACGGTGGCGAAGGCGGCTCTAACCAGCCCCACCTCCCGCCTCAGACCTGTGTGCGCCAAGATGGCCGCGGATGATCAACCCAGAGGCAGTCCTGTGGGCCATGACGTCTGCCCTTAGGGGAAGTACCATGACGTCACCCTTGATGGACAGCCTAACCAGCCTATCACAGTGCCTAGCTAGCCACTCCAAATCCCTCCCCTTCCTGCCGCCATTACTACTATATAAATCCAATCCTGGAATAAAGACCTCGGATGTTGCTTCGACTTCTCCCTGGAATCGTCTGCGTGTCCTGTGTCCTGACTTAAACGTAAGGGGGCTTGGAGTGGACAGTTTCATGACTCTACCTCCTCTCAGCTCTACCCCCCTGGGATACACTCCCTTCTTCTCCTGCCGGTGGGAGAAGTGCCCGGAGCCAAGTGTCTCCGACATGTTTTAATCTAGATAGTTGACCTATTACTAGTAATATTTCTATGAAGTGTATATCTGAGATACAAAGATGTTAGATAGATTGCCCAAAGTTGAGTTTTAGCCAGAATTTGAACTTAAGACTATTTTCTCTCAGTACCCTTGGGGAAAACTATTGTAAGGAGTTATTCTAAAATGTAAATCTAACGAAGTTACTCACACATTATTTTACAAGTCAATGATGCCTTATACCCCCTGATTTAAACTCTTCAAGAGCTTGAATGTGCCTTACATTTCCAATTATCACTAAACTTGGTTCATGCTTACATGCACACAGACATGGAGACAGACACACATGAACACACACACACATCAACACACTTTTTTTCCTTTCTGATACCAGTGGTCTATAGACATCCTTCTGGGAAAACTAGTTCTTTTATATCTCCATACTTTGGCACTCAGAGTCACATCCATACTTAATATAATCCTTACCTTAACTACCTGGATCATATATACTCAATGTTTCAAACTTCACTCCTGAAGAGTTTTCCACCTTCAATCCAAAGAGAATATTAATTAGATTTTCTAGATTGTGGTGAAATTGCTACTATACAATAATTTTAAAATGTCATTAAGAGAAAGAATGTTTAAGTATATCTAAAGGGAGTGTTAAGAAAAAAAATTTTTAGTATAGGATATACTTTAGTATATTTAGATATTAACCTAAAGATGTAGGACAGACTAAAAAAGAAATAATCCTTAAGTGTACCTTCAAAGATACAATGAGGTGGGAAGCAGGTTAAAGAGAGAAATTTGCCTTAAAGGGTACCCTTTAAAGAAGATACTCTTTTAATATGAGGAAAGAATCTGTGTGTGTCCATATTATGGAACATAGAATTGAGAGAGTTCCAAATTGTGTGTGTGTGTGTGTGTGTGTGTGTGTGTGTGTGAAAAGGGCTGAGTCCAATTGGAGCTCATGAGATCATAGGAGTCAGAGGAAGATAATGTGATAATGAGTGAGTTGGTAAATTCTTAATTCAAATGTTGCATTAAAAATCTTTTTGCTGGTGCTGGTGGCCCACATCTATAATCCTATCTACTAAGGAGACTGAGACCCAAGGATTGGGGTTCAAAGCCATTCTGAGTAGGAAAGTCCATAAAATTCTTATCTCTAATTAACTCCCCTCTGCCATACCTCTCATGCAAGCGCACACAAACACAAATGCACATATGAAGGCATGTGAGCAGAAGTGGAGCTATGGCTCAAGTAGTAGAGTGATAACTTTGGGTGAAAAATTTCATGAATGGTAACGAAGATCTGACTTCAAACCCTAGCTTTGACACATACGCACACACACACACACACATACTCACACACATACCCACACACATACACACACATAGACACACACACACAAAATCCCTTGTAAATGAACATATCACATCAAGATGTTAAGTGTAAACAAAACTAAAATTTTAAAGAGGTGTCAGAAATGATGTTTATGTAGCTCCAGAACACAAAGAAATAACTTGAAGTGCAGTATAAAGATGGTACAGGCTGGCCGTCCATCACAAAGCTAGATCTTATTAGCCTCACTACAAGCGTATTTTCCCATATATTGTGTAGATCTTAATCAGCTCTTTAATTCATCTATAGCTTCTGCAATAATAGGAGGTCAAGTTACTTACAGTTTTTACAAGATCAACTGTAGGGTAAGGCTTTTCTAAATGTAATATCAAGAAGAAATCACAAAATAACAGAGATTGCTTCTTTCTCTTTAGTCTTTAGAATGTCCCATTTATTTCTTTGCTCAACAAATTCAGGACAAGATTCTCATGAAAGCAGTTGTTATTATTTCCTATCTATTTCTCTTTCCTCTATGGTAGCAAGATTAACACTGAAATTCCAGTGACTCTGAGGAGCAATTCTTTGATTTTCATTTTATTCGCTTAGGGCCACTAAGGATGCCTGTTCAAAGCACTGTTTTCCTTATGCTAGAGTGGCTGGGCTTTTACATGGCAATTTAGAGAATTACTTAGTTGTTCAGATCCATTCAAACAATGGCCATTTCTGATATCAAAACATTTCTTTCCCCTAGTCATTGTTTGAAATGAGAAATTCAAAGCTTTAAAGCTATTATACACAGAGCAACACTTTCCCAGGGAAAGATTAACATAGCCCTAGGTGCCTCACAACTGCCATCTACTACCTTTCAAATGAATGTCAAGTTATGCTGCCCCGGTGCATTCAAATGCTCTAATCACTTCATCTATTCTGTTTCCTGCTTTCAAGTCGAAAATACAATTCTTAATGTGTGCTCCTTGTCACACTGTCACCAAGGATACCTGGTGCAGAATTCTCAGCACTGTTGAATTGCAACAAAAGGGTATAGCTCTTCATTACTGACTTAGGTACAGTGATTATAGAACTGCACAGCACAGAATATCCAGGTGCCTAAGCGTTTGTAAGTCGATTATGCTAGACAATGTTTACCACATATATGTAGTATATATAATAAAATGTAAAATGTTTCCACTAATGGTATTAACTGCTAGTGGAGTCTTAGGCCAAACACTGGACTCTGGGGTTTACAACAAAGTGGATTCAGCCACTCAGCACCTCATGTGTTTAAAGAGACAGGTGGTACTGAGTAGAAAGGATATTGACAATAGCATATTAACAACAGCTGTAGGATTATATATGGGAAGAATGAGATTGAACATGGACAAGAGTAGGAATAATCAAGTAATCTTGGCCAGACTGTGGTCAGATTAATTACTATTTCAAGTTCTCTAAGCTCTTCTGGTGTCTAAAGAATTGTTATTGCTTAGGAGGGAGCAATACAGGAGGCTGTACAGTTCGTGCCATGAGGTAATTGTTTGACCTTGGGGCAATCTCAGTTCCCAACATGAGGTGATCTACCTGCAAGGCTCACTATTCCTGGAATCTTGACAATTTCTCAGTTACACTTTGATCTTGATAACTTCATCTTTGAAGGGGTTGACAGTGTTTAGATAAATATTGGGATAATCAACCTTGTATTACCAAGTTCTAGACAAACACTCCTTACATGATTAATTAGTCTTTATGCAGAAGTCAGCAGGAATACATCTCAAAGTTTAATGTACGAAAAGAGATAGATGCAATATGAAGGTAGAGATACCAAGCTTTCATCCTGTCTGAACTTACCCATCAGACATCTCCATGCTCAAGTAGAGAGAAAATGTTTTTAGCTAAATCAGACTTTATGTTCCTATTACAATCATTAATCAATTCTTAAATTGTTATGTTCTATGATATTGTGTCAAGCAAGTGGATTTTTTTCTGGATTATAGTCCATATGTGGAATTTGCAGCAGTTGTATTTTTGGATTCATTGTTTCTATGTAAATTTAACATTCTCTTTTTTATTAATAATTACTTATTTATTGTCAAAGTGATGTACAGAAGGGTTACAGTTACATACGTTAGGCCATGGGTACATTTCTTGTACTGTTTGTTACCTCCTCCCTCACTCCTTCCTCCCCCCTCCCCCTTTCCATCTCCCCCCCATGAGGTGTTCAGTTGGTTTACACCAAATAGTTTTGCAAGTGTTGCTTTTGGAGTCGTTTGTCTTTTATTAGTGCTTGCCTCACATTCTCTTTTTTATACTTCAACTTTCTCATAGTAGTGAATTCAGAGAATTAAAACGTAGACCATCTCTTCATGAACTACATATTAGTTTGTCTGGTAAAAATGGAAAAGTTGTAATTGAAGAATGAGTGAATTACAGTGTTGGCTGTTTGACATGTGACAGATGATGTCATGAAGTAGACAGGGCCACCAAATATAGTAGATACAACAGAGAATATCATGGAAATAAGATTGTAGAAGTTCAAAAAAGTCATCGAATGACAGTATGGATTGAAATCCAAATCAAAGTGTTTGATTTTAATTATTGTTCTTATTTACAACTTACTATTTTCTGCATTTTATAGTATCATTTTCACAATCTTTTGTTGTTTTCCATTGTTTCCAATATTTCTATAACTAATGGTATAATATTTAGTAATTATTACTTATAAAAGTCCTTATAAAACATCTTGACTATTTTGGAGGAAAAAATTTTCCACTAGTATATTCTAAGCCTAAGCAGTACATGAGATCTATTTCTGCAATTGATCAGTTAAGAATTATTTCCTAGACTAATTCAGTGCAACTGGTATACATTTAATTGTTTTTATATAGCATGCTGATTTCATAGTTCTTTACTTAGTATTTCATGACAAAATATATTTGCAGGGGGTGCTGGGAGTGTGGTTTAGTGGTAGAGTGCTTGCCTAGCATGCACGAAGCCCTGGGTTCTATTCCTCAGCACCACATAAACAGAAGAAGCCAGAAGGGCACTGTGGCTCAAGTGGTATAGTGCTAGCTTTGAGCAAAAAGAAGCCAGTGATGGTGCTCAGGCCCTGAGTTGACACCCCAGGACTGACAGGTGTGTGTGTGTGTGTGTGTGTGTGTGTGTGTGTGTGTGTGTATTTACAAAGGATAACTCATTCACTCATTCAACTAATATAGATTAAGTACTCAATTATATAACGATTCTGTGCAAAAAGCTAGGGAAAAAATAGGTTTCATAGTTTCCAGAAGCTTCTAGTCTCACAGGAAATAGATATAATGTCAGAGAAGTGATAATACACAAACAGGTTAAGATGTAAAATGCTACAGGAATATGGGATGAAGCAAGGAGCTCTAAGTGGAAGGTTGATGACGAGAAGCCATTAGTTGAACAAACATGTAACTTCCATATAAAGTAAAGGTATTGCAAAATGATAAGACAATGCTAGGAAGAGTACAGTATGTGGACAAATAAAGGTAGATTACATTGTCTCATTGTTCAGGAGAGAATCAATGCATGTGTTAAGTCATGAGCCCACAAGCAATAACACATTGGAGAGTTGATTCTATTTTCAGAGTAGAAAAACCACTAGAAATCCTTTTATGACTAGTTCTGTTACCAAATATATTTATGCTTGGAAATATTTTTCCTTTGAAAACTAATTTTCCTTTCTCTCTTTACATAGGCTTTTCTTTAACTTTGATAAGTTAGGGATTGTAATAGATCAGTTTGACTGATTATGTTTTAACATGATCAAGCAATTTTTTACTTAAAATTTATCAGGAAATGCAAATCAAAACAACATTGAGATTCCACCTCATGCTAGTCAGAATGTTGATCATCAGGAAAACTAACAATAACAAATACTAGAAGGGATGTGGCCAAAAGGGAACCCTACTACATTGTTGGAGGGAATGTATACTTGTTCAACCACTCTGGAAAGCGGTATGGAGGTTCCTCAAAAGGCTAAAGATAGAGCTTCCCTACAGCGCAGCAGCCCCACTCTTGGGCATCTACCCAAAAGATTACACACAAGACCACATTAAAGCCACCAGCACAACTATGTTCATCACAGAACAATTTGTCATTGCTAAAATATGGAACCAACCCAGATGTTCCTCAGTAGACAAGTGCATCAGGAAAATGTGGTAGAGATACACAATGGAATTCTATGCCACTATCAGAAAGAATGACATTTCCCCATTTGTAAGGAAATGGAAGGACTTGAAAAAAATTATACTAAGTGAAGTGAGGCAGACCCAAAGAAACATGGACTCTATCATTTACCTCATAGGGAATAATTCAATAGCAATGCCCTTATGAACACATAAGATGATGCTCAGTGAAATGAACTCCATGTTATGGAAACAAGTGTTATATCATTGTTGTAATTATTTCCAACATTCCATATGAAACCATACCCTTTTTTTCTCTCTCAGGTTCCCTTACTGTGGCTTTACCCCCGGTATCACTGTAACTGATATTGTACATAACTGGATATTGTACATACATGTATTGGAACTAGGGAAGGGAAAGGGAATGTCAAAATCTAGAGACAAAGGATAAAAAGACAAACGATTCCCAAAGCAATACTTTCAAAACCATTTCATGTAATCCAACTGTACAACTTATGGGGAGGGGAGAGATGGGGGGGGGCGTGAGGGAGGAGGTAACAAGTTGAACAAGAAAATGTACTCACTGCCTTACATATGAAACTGTAACCCCTCTGTATTTCACTTTGACAATAAAGGAAAAAAGAAAAAGAAAAGAATTATCAGGACATCTATAATGAGTATTGTAAAGAAGAGCAGATTCTAAAGTCTCTGATGTATATATATATATGTTTGTGTAGGTGTTAATGTATATAGATAGATAGATAGATAGCCAGGATGATATGATAGTATTCTACCTTGGCACGCTTCTGTCATATCGTGGGGAGCTCCAGATGATAGTTTAGCAAAATTTCTATCTTCCTAACCTCAGCATCCTAGAATTACACAGTAGATTTTTCCCTATATACTGGCAAAACTATCTTGTATAAGTCATGCTATTTATTTCTACCAACTATGGCCTTGCTATAATTTCTTAGTTTGTTACAAGCGAATCAGATACATGAGGTGTATTTGATTTTCATTAAATGACTACATACACATCGTACAGGTACAAAATTCCTATATAAAAAATACATCTGTCAATATAGTTACTACAGAAAAGCTCCAGAAAGATCTGATTGGGCTGGCTTGGGTCAACGAGATTTAATATTTGCTGCCTTCTAGTCTTGTGATCTGGGTGGGAAGCACAAGGTGAGGCACATGTAAATCTCATCACATGGAAGGGAATATGTGTTGGATGAAAAATTAAAACAGAAGGAAAAAGATGTGTATGTTGATGTGTATGTGGTGTGTGTGTATATGTGTACATGCGCGCATGTGCACAAATGCACGAGTTTAAGCCTGCGGTGAGTTTTTTCTGGTTTTGAACATAAAAGGTGTTGTGTACAAAAATCATCAGTGCTGCTTTATTTGCTTGAGTTCATGCTACTTTATTGCATCACTGTTGATACATTTTGTTTTTAACTATTATAAACACATTTAAGTTAATGCTCAGAATAAAAATATGTAGTACAAGAGATGAAGCTATTTTTGTCTTCTTGTTTTATGTTTTTCCATTACAAAAATGGTAAAATACCTGCATGTTCTATTATAAATTAAAAAAAAATTATATGGCACTAATTACATGTGGGAAAATAAATTTGTCCCCCTAGTCTGGCAGGCATTATGATGATCTTCAGAATTCTTATGAGTAAGTTTGACTAATTACTTAATGCTTTTAAAACTCTCTGAATTATAGAGATCTTTGCTTCAGATTTTTTCTTTACCTGTTCATGGATGCCTGGTTATATTAACTAGATTGCAACTACTAAATTAATACACCTCAAAGGAAAATAAATTAATGTGCATGAATAAGAGGTAGAAATGACATTGCCTTCCTACATATTTCATGTTTTTCACTCAGGCAATGACCTAAAATATTCTTCTCAGGAAAGTGGCTATATAACAGGGAGACTTTATACTAAAAATTTGTGAATATTTAATGATTCCAGTAAGTCATCATTAACCTGCTAATTTAATTTCTGCACTTTAAATGGTAATTGACAAATTTTTTAGCTCCATAATATTTTCATAATTTGCCAGTTTTTAACCTTTCCTTCATTTTTTAAGTGCTACAAACTAGAGAATACTATTTACGCAAATTGCATTTTCAGTTTAACTAGAGTAAAGAGGTCACCCATACTTTCTTAGCAAAATGCATGTATTGGATGCAGTTTATCTTAATGTTGGTTTGTTTTATTTTATTTTTCATTTTAGCAATGCTAGTTTTTTACAGCTTTCCCAAGATCCATGAATCCTAATTAGGAACTATTTACCAAAATTTTCAAATCTAATTTCTATGTGTGAATGAATGATTAATTACACTGTTATTTTGTTAGCAAACATAATTATTCCCGCTACCCCTATTCTCCTTGGTGTTCTTTATTAGAATTTTTCATTTAAAATGGGAACAATTGTGCCAACAAATTTTTAGATAAAAATGTAAGTAACCAATGTTTTCATTATAGTTATAGAATATGTCTCAATAGTTACACTTATTTCATTTTCTTTTTGTAACTACTCTTTGCATATATTCTGTTTCAAAAATAATACCCTTTTTTCTAGTTTTGTTAAAATTAAAAAAAACTTGTTTGTAATTAACATATTATTAGGTACTAGGGAATACCCTCTGCCACACACATACAGTCCATGGAAATAAAATAGATTTAATGTCAGTTAACTACTCCTTTATAAAAAAAATAAGTTGTAACTATAAAAGTTGAAAGGAACAGATTTTTACAACTCTATGTAGACCTACTTGATTATTAAGTATAATTTTTCTCTTTCATCAAAATATAATTGTTCTATGATTATTAAGTATTATTTCCTCTTTAAGGCAGGTTTTTCATTTTAAATAGAAAGGTGGAAAAAAAGACAAAAGGTGTCTTGTCTTAACAACCAGTTACCATTAAGAAAAATGCATTTTTTTCAAGTATCAATCACAACAACTTAGGAAAGGCTGAAATCCCTTCTATTTGATACTCAGCAGGGGGATGTTATTTTGAATGTTTAAGAAAGTGAACTTTTTTATTTGCATGGACAAAGTACTGTGGCCTAGGAAGGCATGATTTCCTCTTTTAGCTGGTCTGGAAAGACTTTGAAAGTCAGCAAATAAATTGTATTCTCTTCTTAACAGTAGTGAATCATTAGCTCTGCATACAGGACTAATAGATTTGGGTGGTTGCTGTGCGAAGAAAGGGATTTAGGAGTGTGTTGGACTCCCATGTTCATCAAATCCAATTAGATAAATAACTAAGTTGATGTGAAACCTATGTTTCATAATATTTGCACATTTCTTTTAGATCGATGATTGGCTGCTTCTTATTGTATTAACTCTTACTATTGTGTTGTCTTAATATTAATTACTAGAGTAGAAAGTGCTACTTTTGACTCTTATACTGGAATGTTATGATTTTTATTCTGGCAAATATTTTTCTTTGAGTATAAACCTTTTGTTTCACATAAAATGTGTTATTAATAAATGTATCTAATTTTATGACTTTAAGTTTGTAGTGTCTGTCAAGAAGTTGACCAATTTTATGTAAGAATCATATGCAGCAGAAGATTGCAAATTGATTTTATTATATCAAACTATTGGCAATCACTCCTTGCTGCCACCATCCCAAAGACAATCACTGATGGAATGTTTCGTTTCATAGAACCCCTTTAAAAGCATATCTTAGGAGTCTGGCATTATAGTTAATCAAACAATCTGAACTGGTAAATTAATCTCAACATACCACTTTTTGAATGGTTCCAAAATTTCTATCTGTGACATTTAGCCAGTTGGCCTGGTGATTTATCATTTAAGCTTATGGATAACTCAAGTTAGATAGAGTACTTGGAAGAGAGTTGTTTCATAGAGCATTATTAGTTTTGGTAGAGATCATTAACTTGTATGTATAGATGGAAAAGTGCTGGCATATACTTTTAAATATACCTTTTCCCACTTATCATTTGAAACCAAGCTTCACGTTGCCTATTGTTGATATTCCTTCTCCTAGCTCCCTACCTTAGACATTCATTTCTACACAATTCATTCACAAAGCAAATACAGTACCTCTTTGAAATATGGAAAACAGGTCATGACATATCATGAAGTTATCTAGGGACTTACCATTACATGCGGAATAAAATTTAAGCTCCTTTCATTATTCTCGACTGTGTAGATGGCCACAGACTCTCATGACAGTTACCATCTTGTTCATGAGGCCTCAGCAGGCTTATTTCAGTTTCTCTCACCCCTTGCTTTTCTCTGATCTTGATCAACACATGTAGTACTCTCCATTGCTTTGCTTTTTCTTGTTCTGTTTAATCATGATCTCCGGTGTGACCATTCTATCAAAACTAGATTCTTTTCTCATTCCAATTATTTTCTGTCCTGGTACTTTGGGGTAGGAGGTTCTTCCTAGTGCCTATGTCAAGTTGTAATTAGGATTCTACTTGCTTATGTATTTCATGCCTATCTATTTCAGTTTCAGCATCTTATGGGTAGGAACTGTGCAAGTTTGCTTTATTCATTATGTATCGCTACAGAATGAGCCACAAATAGTTTTTCAATATGTATTATGCTAAGTATAAGGTTTTGAAACAAAATTCTTTAATTTCTTTTTTATACTACCTGATCTGGGAATGATGTTCTTCAAATTTGTTACTTGCTAAGGCATCTGTAGATGAAGAGATGTTTATAACTTGATTTACTAAGTTATTAATAGTTATTCTAATTTTGTATACTCTTTTGTGTCTAATTATGCTTTCACTGATCCAGTGTCTCAAAGGTATTCTCCTATACTTTTTCCTAAGAATTTCCAGTTTCATCTTTTAAATTGTCACTCTACTCCATCTTCCTACCCTCCTGTCATATATGGATTTTTTATATAGTATTATGACTGTTTTGAAACCAAGGACTATGATTCATTCTTTAATATGTCAGCGGTACCAATATTATACTATTTAAAATAATTGTACAAAAGGTGTCAATTCAACATGTCAATTTGTGTGTATAAAAAGGGTTTTATTTGTGTTGACAGTCATCAAGGCTCGGTATCAATGCAGAACCCTTCTAAAGTTTTCATCTGAAGGTTGAATACTTTCTCCAGATGAGAAATCACTGCAAATTCAGATTTAAAACTAGAAAATTTGATGAAACATGTAGGGATGGGAGAGTTGGTGGGAGTGAAAGAAGTGATTCATCAAGATGGCATTATACACATTAAATGTACTTGTGAAATTCAAACCTCCTTGTACCACTATTTGAACATAACAAAAAAAGAAATAAAAAATAACATATATGTAGATCTCTTTATAATCAAGAATACTTAAGAGAAAAATTTTCACCTACCCAATACAAAGATAAGACTGAGTATAAAGTCAGAACTGATCAATTTCTGAACTGTCTAATTTTGTGTTTGATTTTATATTTTAGCTCTCATTCTCTATTTATACGTACACAGTAGCCTCAGGTTTCAAGTTTCATGTGGGAGATCCCCTCAAAATGTCCACTTTGAGGAAGGCCACAGGCTTAACATTTGTTCCCAGAGTCTCTGGAGCTTGGTAGAAAACATTAGGGGGAATATTAGCTTTGGCACTTGATTACTGCCATGGTATCTTTATGAATTTTGTATTTTGGCCTCTCTATTTTCTCTAGTTCCATGCCAAATAGGCAATTCATTTACAAATAGTATTTATATATTTTGTCCAGCATTTATAATTATTCTCATTGGGGGAATCTCATACTATGCAGTCTGCTACATTGCCAGAAAAGAAGCATTTTTAACAAGATTGTTTTTAAAAAGTGGCTTTTTAAAAGGAAAAGGAGCAAAAAATATGAACTCTGAGAAAACGAGAGGTTAATTAGTGTTTGAAGGTTATTAATCATGCATTTGTATAAGGAACCCTAATTTCTTCTCTGGAATTTAAAAAGAGAGGGCAAATTAGAAAAGTGTTTGTGATCATTAAGCTCTTAGAGTGGTAAAACTGTTGCTAAGCAGTGCAATACGATTTTTTTAAATTAAGATAAGGTCTATAGATTTCAGCACTCGCTAGAATAAAGGAGCGTGAATTCTGGAAGATACCTTTCGATTGTGGTAGTTTTGTTTTTATCCATCAACTTGGCCAGGTTACAGTCCTATTTATTCAGCCAAATATTGACTGCTAGGAGCAAGGAACTGTTATCGTTGCAGTTAAGGATCCAAATGAGGTGACATTAAGGAAAGAAAATGGTTGGGGTTGACTTGAAGCGGTTGAAATACCTTAAAATCACCATTCAACAGAGAATAAGGAGAAGAATGAGTGAAATAGTCTATCATTTTGCCCATGCATGGATTTAGGCAGCCCTACAAGGTGTAATCCAATTTATTGTCTCTTTCTCCCTCCTCCACTCCTAACTCTGTGCCTTTGCTGCCTGATAACTCATCTATACTAATCTGCTTGTTCTGTTTCTCTGATTAAAAAGTGATCCACCCACTCAGAGCAATTATCTTAAATTTTTTTGTCATGTTTCTAATACTTTAGTTTTGCAGAAATATTCTCCAAGTTCAAATGATTTAACAACTTCAGTTTGCCAAGATTTAAAGAGTTGAAAATATAGCTAGCTGATATTAGTAGCAGAATATTCCAGAAAGTACCAAGCTTCTGTTTCAAAGAAAATAGGAAAAAGAAATAAATGCAGAAACAGATGCATAGATTCTTGGAACAGGAGAATATTCGTTTGTTTTTATTTTATTTTAATATTTCCATAGTATAATAATAGGAACAACGAACATTTATTAAAATGTCTCTTGATGCACTGCCATCATTCACTAGAAGACATGACAGCTCCCTCTTTCAGCTTCCTCAGTGGAGAATTTTTGTTTAAACCCCCTTTTCTCCATTCTTCTCTCTCTTTTCTTTGTATTACTTAATGTTGAATATCTGTCTAAAATTTAATCTTTGTTTCTGTTCTTGTTTTTAATTCATTCTCTTAGTGATCTCATTTAGACTAACGATTTAAACACCATTTTAATGCTAATAGCTCTGAAACTTCAGTCTTTTCAAGAATTCTGCAATCTTTGTTTCTCCACAGTGTATCATTTTTCTTTCCTCTTTGCCTAACAGTGAATTTTGGAAATAGTTTTCAATACTTGTTTCCAGAAACTCACCTCTCAAATTGTCTAGTCGGCCTCTCCAAATGTCTGAGTGCATGAAAAATATCCCAATGTGGATTCTTTATCTTCAGGGTCACATCCAAAACTATGTGAATTCTAATATCTCTTTTACCTCTGTTAATAGTAATACATATTTCTCCAGGGAACCAAGTTAAAACACTTCAGTCCTCTTGATCTCTCTTTCCCACATGGCACATTCTAGTCACCCAGAAAGGTCTTTAATTTACATTTTGAAAATAAATATATGCCCTGAGTCATCTCTCATCACAGTGGTGCCTTCCGAACCAAACTCACCATCATTGTTCTGGATTATACTGAAGCTTCTCATCTGGCTTTACTGCTTCTTTCTCTGTTTCCTTATACTCCATTGCTTACCTGTTCTCACAGGAACCCTTGTTTTATTTTTTTTTTTAATTTTAAAGGTGATGTACAGAGGAGTTACAGTTACATAAGTCATGTAATGAGGACATTTCTTTTGAACAGTATTACCCCTCCTTCATTTTTTTTCCCTCCTGATATCCCTTCCCTACAAGTTGTATAGTTCATTTTCAACATAGTGTCTAGTGAGTATCACTGCTGAATTAGTTCACCATGTGTCCTTGTAAAAGTCAGATTGTGTCAAGTTATAGTCAGAATTTTTGAGTGGTCTCTTTCTCTCTCCAGGTCCCCCTCCCTCCTTCCCTTTCTCTCTCTAAACCAGGGCCTCCCATAAGCTAGTCATGTGTTCTGCCACTGCACTGTAAGGCTCTGGCCCAACTTCTCATATTACACAGCGTGAAAGTCCAAGTACTTCCAGTAACATCCAATATGTTGAATTCTTTAAAAGTCTCAATTTTAGGACAGTTTTCCTTTCTCCTCATCCTGTATTGCTTTCCTTTTGTTCTTCTTTTTTTCTTTTATGGTGTGTATTCTGGCACTGTATTGTTTTTCTTAAGGGACAAGTTTAAGAACAATTCTTCTATTACTGATAAATAATATTTTTTTTTCCAGTCCTGGGGCTTGAACTCAGGGCCTGAGCACTGTCCCTGGCTTCTTTTTGCTCAACGCTAGCACTTTACCACTTGAGCCACAGTGCCACTTCTGGCCTTTTCTATATATGTGTTGCTGAGGAATTGAACCCAGGGATTCATGTATATGCAGTGAGCACTTTACCCCTAGGCCATATTCCCAACCCTTGATAAATAATATTTTGTGGGCCATTTATGAATTCAGCTTGAATCACTTCTACTTTTAGACATTGCTTAGAATTTTCAACTTAGAAAATTAGGAGTGATTCACTAGTAAAAAGTTTATAAAGTAAAAACCAAGAAATCCCACTTTTTGCCACATAACTACCACTGAATAGACTGCTAAAACAAGATAAAACAAAGTACAATCTAGAATAAGAAGGAAATAATAGAAACTGAGAAGAGTTGCATGCCAAGTAATTGATTAGAAAATGGAAATAAGTACAGGAAACCATTTCCTGAATTAGTTGTTATGCAGTGAAGAGAGAAAAAAAAGGTAAAACGTGAAGATAAAGATATTGAGATTAAGACAAGGTACTTAATTTTTGGTATGTAAAGAGAACTATACAAATGAAACAACAGTGACTATATTTATGAAGAATTGCTTGGTGGTTGGCAGGATGGTATAGGATTGGAACAAGGTAGATCACTGCCTTCTATTATGATGTGTATGTATCATGGGATGCTTTCTGTAGAGAGATAGTGAAGCTGAGCGGGTGTTTGTGGATGATGTTTGAGATAAGGTGAGGGTTAGAATTTTAAAGCAATTTGTGACTTAATAATACTGGTAAGGTCTTTGATGGCACAAATGATTTTGAATTTAGTTTTTTCACCTTTGATGAACCATCATACTCTGTTTCTGGATGTGAATTTATCTACTGATTATTTTTATCTACTGAAATATTTCAAGCAGGTTCAATTCTAATAAATTGATGGTGTACTAGGTTCTGGTTGCATTATTTTTATATCCAAAAGGACTAGGCAGTTCAAGGATGTGAGGCTGTTACTGAGGATGTGAGTATGTTTTCTTTTTCTCTGTCATATCTTCCTGGAGCCTCTTTTATGCCCAATATGACAATATATATAGATACTGAGTAACTGGTCATGTTAATATAGTACACTCCTTTCTTCTCTTATTTTATGTACATTCTAGAATTTGCAATAATAATATTAAAGTATGTAAAATGAAGTTAATGAGTTTCAAGGACTGAACTGTGCTGTTTATAGTGATTCATGATTAATTTTTTTCCATAGGAGGTAGTCACTAGAGGAGGGAACACGAGATTAGGTACTTGAGTACAAACTACATAGGACATTCACCTTGTAAAAATTCATTCTATGGTTATCCATACTTTGTGCAACCTTTACATTATTATATGGAAATACAAATAGAAATATACAGGAACTCACAGGCTAGAGTGTATAGTATATAGGGTTGGGGATATACAAGTAATATTTACATAAATAGAATCACCACTAAACTAGAACTATTTTAAAACGGCTGTCTTAAAACTCTTTGATAATTGAACCAATCTGAACATCAAAGGCACTGGTTTATTTTGAGTAAATACTCTCCATAAGCTTTGTGGCCACCAAATCTTGTATTTACTTAGATATTGAACCCTAAGTTGTATATATACACAAATATACACAATATAGCATATATTATAATATGGTATGTATAAAATTATATTTAATATATACTATATAGTTATATATAATATACTATATGCTGTATATTATTTATAGCAATATAATATAGTAATTATATAGTATTATAATATATAGTATATTACATATAGCAATATAGTAGCGTATATTTAGTATCTATAATACAGTAGATATTATATATATGAGCAGGGTGCTGGTAGCCCCCACCTGTTATCCTAGCTATTCAGGAGGTTGAGATCTGAGGACTGAGGTTCAAAGCCATCCTGGGCACAAAAGTCCATGAGACACTTCATTCCCATTGACCACTAGAAAACCAGAAGTGGCATTATGGCTTAAAGTGATAAAGCACTAGCCTTGAGCAAAACAAACTCAGAGACAATGCCCAGGCCCCGAGTTCAAGCCTCTTAAACACCACCACCACCAACAACAACAACAACAAAAACATGGCTAAAGATGTATTGAATTTATGCCTTTCTATGGTTGCTACAAAATAAATCTATTTAGAATATATAATAAATGAATATATTTATAAAAATAAATACATAAACCTCTATCAACTTCTGTTATCATGTGAGGCTTATACTTTGGTTTTTGTACAAATATTATTTTTTGTACTTCTAAGGAAATATTTCCTTTTTATGAAATGTTGGCCCTAGACTACTAATAGCTAATTTCAAAGGCAAACTTGTGTAGTCTTGGATGACAATAAGCATATACTATTATTAAACTTTTAGCTAAAACGTTTGAATTTTGAAATGGTTCTGGTGGCTCATGCCTATTCAAGAGGCTGAGGTCTAAGGATCATGGTTCAAAGCAATCTTAGGCAGGAAAGTCCCTGAGACTCTTAGGTCCAATTAGCCACCAAAAAAATTGAAAATGGGGCTCTGGTTCAAAGTAGTAGAGTGCTAGCCTTGCAAAAGGGCTCAGGGACAGTGAGCAGACCTTGAATTCAAAGCCCATGACTGACAAGGAAAAAAAAACACAAAAACAATCATTTGAATCTTTGGACATTTTTTCAAAAATGCAGATTACATTTATTTTTGCATATTAAAGTCTATTGTTTTTGTATTTATAACAGTATTTTATTAGCATCTCTGTTGGTAAACAGAGATGACAATTGTCTCACACTCATTAGCTTTCATAGTGGGAAGTCAGTATTTGTTGAAAAGCTAAAAGGACTCTGAAATTTTCACAAAATGTAACATATGGTGTCTTCTGATACATGTTCATTATGATTCTATGTGCATTTGAAAAATGGGAGGATGTTTCATGAAGATAAAACAAACATAGAAAAACATTATTATTTAGGAAACATAGACAACAACCTTTTTGTGTTGTTAAGTTCTTTATAATCACTTTGAAAATAATGTAAATCCTAAGTACAGAAAACTATTGTAAAGAATATAAGGAAAATGTTATTAAAGTTTATTTTCTTCTTGGTTATTATCATGTGCTTAGTTAGCATCACTCCCTAGGGTTTGATACTAAATACTACAGGCTTGCACTGAATACTACATTTAGTTTTGATGTGATAACAACTTGGATATTTTGTGGCAAAAATGCAAATAAGGCAATTTTAAAATGACAGTACACACTATATCTCAAATTTATATTATTGCTACATACATAGGTTTTGAATAAGAATATATCATTACCCTTAAATATCATATTTGTGATGCCACATAGCTGATATATATATATATGTATATATGTATATATATATATGATTTTCGTGTCTTTGGGAGTAAATAAATCTTTTAAAAATAGGCAAGAAGAGATAACAGTCACAAATGTTTGAAAAAATGCATGGCACTTTATAGATAGAAGTTGAAGATACCTCTGAAAGTAGTGATTACTATGGGGATCATCCTTGAGAGTAGCATGTCAGATATAACTTTAGGGAGAAAGTCTGAAGTGTTAGTGGCAGAATAATTTCTGAAGACTGACCTTGGCTCAGATATTAGTCCAGTATTATGGGCAATACTGAAATAAGATGATGAAAAGTCATTCCAGGAGTATTCAGTTTTTAAATGGCATAGACAGATGGGTGGTTGCTTGTCAACAGATGGCTCTGTCATATGCTGAACTTGAATTCAAAAATTGTACTTACTTGGGAAGTACTTGGTACTTTCAAGTACCAATTGTACTTGGTTTGGGAAGAAGTAGAATACCAGGCAACAAGCTAGAGTTTAAAATAGAGCCCTATGGGCAATAAAGAAAGAGTTGAAATATTAGCACTAGTATATAACCTGTAATGTGAGGTCAAAATAAATTGAGCACAGTAGTTGATTTAATGATGAATTATCTACTAAACTAAATATTCTCTTTTAAGGACATATAATTCTAAAGCCTGGGACAGGACTGAGTGAAGATCAATCATTGTTAGCTGAGGATGGAGAAATATATAGGATTAAGGGTGCCTGAAAGAGTTTCAAGTACTTTTAAAATATACTTTCTATGTTTAAACACTGTAAAGAGAAAAACAAACCAACAAAAGAGAATTAGTCTGACCTAACTTCCTGTACATCCTGGAGAAGACAGGAATATAACAAATTATCAATTGTTTCTGAGATTAAGTTAAACATGTTACTGCCTAGAGACTCTACTTCCTTCAAAAAATTGTCAGCTCAATAGCAATTCATTGATACAACTACTTAAGATAAGAAATAAAAAAAATATGAACGAATAACCAGCTCTCTCATCTAGGTAAGCTTGGGTAGTGGACAGAATTCTTAACTTTAGTATGGTTATATGGCTTAAAGTGATGTTCAGAATAATAATATTAGTAGAGAAATATAACAGTGAAACAATTTGTATGCATTTATCTATATATAAGCCACTAATTTTTTGATCTGATTGATTTGGGTATTTAAATGATTATCTTCTGAGGCCATGTATATAATAATCTACATTCACATCTGTTAGGCACTAGCTTTCTGTAAACCTAAACAATTGTTTTGTCCTTAAAGTTTGGAACTCAAATCATTCTGCTTGAAGGGAAATAAAATGGGCTTAGAAATAATTTCTTAGTTTGATGCTATTTACCTTTAACTGAAACATAAACATAAGAAAAATATGCCTAAGAAACAAGTCCAGAAAACCATCTCTAATGAAAACCAAAACTAACAGAAATGAATTAAGAGCCAAAAGACATCAAGAGTATTTTCAAGATAAAATGGGAAGGACAAGAATCATAAAATCACAAAGTTCCCCCTCACCCTGCATTTAGCATCATACAGTTAACTAGGAAGCCTTATTCCAAAAAGATAAAAGACCTCGGATGTTTGGTGAGGAGGGATAGTGCGCTGTATTAGAAGTGTTTTTCTTTCTTTAGCATGATAAACTCTCTCTATAGGGTTTTATCTGCCACACTCCTGAGTCAACCTCTAGAGCAACTGAGGAGCAACTGTACTAGTGCTGTCACCCAGAAAGGTAAATGGGCTGCCATTTCCAATTTTGTTGCCACTAACTTATATAGCAGAATGCCCAGATCCGTACACATTGTCATTCACTGAGAGAATTATATACCACCACAGAGATATCCCAATAATGGCACAAAGTAATCTCTTCAAGATTAGGTTCCTGTCAGAAATGGGCCTGAAAGAGTTATAGTCTACCAAGTTTTAGATAAAGTAGTAATTAATTATAATCATTGGGGTACATAGAAAACCCCACAGCATTGTTTTGGAATACACATAAAAAAGGAACTTTGGTAATTAGGGAACAGTAAAAGGTTCATGTTTGGAATTTTAATGAGAACGACAATGGCAAAGTTTTTGTCCTTTGGCCAAAGCAGGTAATAAAACCTTGAGGAGTAAATTTTAGGAAGAATGAAGAATAATTTAGTAACAAAGTTAAATTGTCAGGGAGGAGAAAGGTTTCTTGTACTTCCATATAAGTTCTGCTGTATTCTTTCTTTGTTCTTTTTTTATTAAATTCATGACATCAAAGGCTTCTTAATGATTGCGTCATTGGATACTCTCCATGGTGCTATATAAACCTTGAAGTGAATGACAATGTGTACAGATCCAGGCACTCAGTTATATAAATAGCCTAAGTCCTCCTACAATAGTATCAATGGCTAATGTAACATGTTATTCTTATAATTAGAACAAATGTCATGTGTTTTGGAGTGATCCTCCAAGCAAGGCTTCCTCCATACTCAGTGATTCAGGCCAATTATATTTTTTGATCTCACCATTTTACACAAAGTGTAAGTGGGTGTTGTCATGAAAAGTAACACATGTAAGATGTATGTGGTAGAACTCATCTGTAGGCAAAGGTGAGGTCCATAAGCATTCCAGGCCAACCTGACACACACTCTGCATTAAAAAATATAAAAGGAAATGACACATGCAATTATGCTTATGTTTCTTGATGAGTTACAGGCCTACACTTAACATATTAGATGAACAAAAGTACAAATCTTTTAGGTACTTGCAGGCAAAAATGGGAACTGAGTAATAGGGATGAGTTACAGAGTTCACAATAGGTATTGACTGGATGATGTTAACAGTTTTCTGTAAAGTAAATGCCTGTTCACACAGGTCATTTAAAGTCTTACTCAATAAAGAACATAACCCCCAATTTTTTCCCTACTGATTCCATGAATCTCTTTATAAGGCATAGAGGAAGTGTAACTTCCTATAGAATGAGAAATACAAGCCACTTTGTTTCCAAAGTATAGAATTAGAAAAAGTTCCAAATAAAACTGCAGAATATCACTTTAAAAATATTTCCACTATTTGGATACATAAAAGCTTATTATATTTTAAATAATGAATTAGAATGAATAAATCCACCATTGTTCTCTCCCAGACTCATAGCAGCTTAATAAACAAAAGTTTATTTCTCAGATATGTAGCTGGGAAAAACCTGAGATTTGTAGTTTGGGAGTAAACAAATCCAATAGATTTGTGAAAAAGAAGACTAGGTGCTTAATTCTTCCCTTTCACATTCTGTTTACTGATCATAAAAACAGGTTTTGTTTTCTCTGGCAAAAATAATTTGCAAATCCAAAGTCTTGATATAAAAGCTTAGACAACCTTCATTCATTTTAGGATTACTTACATGTATTATCAACAAATTTTAAGCCTTTATTTTTTAATTAGCATTTTGATTCATGCTTTCTTTTCCCTTTAATAAACAGTTTTTAAGCACCAATCAGTGTAACATGAATATAACTAGTTATTGTCTGGGAAAATGGATATGATGCAGGTATTGACTTTTGTTGCAGTGAATACAAAGATTTATCGACCTGGAAGACACAGTCAATATTTGTCCTGAGAGATAATAAATCTAGATGTTCAACAAAATATAAAGCCAATATTTGTATTAATACCTATGTTTTGAATGCCTATTCAAAACCTCTGGACATTTTTTTACAGTTGAATTTCTTGATGATTAGAGTGTACAATTCTTAGTTGACCTTGAGACAACGATTGAAGTTAAGACTAAAATAAATACCTACTTCTGATGACTTCATTAGTAGATTGCCATGGATTGTTGAACTTCTCTTTGCAAAAAAGTGAAATTAAAAAATGTAAAATTTTAAAGACTTTGATTTCTTAAACTATAAAATTTGTTTAGTTACTATCATTATACCAAAGCTCATTATTTTTAACAGTTAAATCAGAAGCCTAGGATGCCACTGTGCTCAAGTAAAATGTTCATCCTGATTCTAATGGCTTGTCTCTGTAGATTTCTAAGGCATTTATTTGTAAATATGTCACTGGCTTTTTAGGTACAGTGTTCATAATGTAATTCCATTGCTTTTGTTCCTTTAGGCATAGCCATTTTATCAGTACAGTCAAAAGATTGATAAAAATGCTCCCATCATTAAGAGATCCCTATTATGTATGGACTGCATAGTGTTGATTTCAAAGGGAAACTGTCTAGAAAGAACTTATAATCATGAGAACAAAATGAAGTATATTCAGCTCAATGTCTCTCTCTCAACTTTCTTTCTCTAGCTTATCTAACTTCCAAATCACCTGAGGTAACCAATGCATAGTCCATCGACTTTTCTCTGTTCTTAATCTCCTGCTTTCAAACTACACTGAATATCTGAGCCCATGAACCTAACTTTGTCTTGTCCCTCTATCACTGAAATAGACAATGACTTAATAAGGGGGCAAGAAAAGAGTTCTAGACTTGGAAACCAGACCAATTTGAAACAGCAAGGACAAGACACAAAAGTAGACCATGGAGAGTTAATAGAAGCCACGATTTGTATTGCCAATGCTATTGAAACAGGTAAGACTGCCACAGTGACAAAGAATGATGGTGCTGAAAGAAGACTACCTCTTCTACAGTTATCTTGTAGGACACACTGCATAAACATTTCTGAAATGGATAGGTATGCTGGCTCCAAAATGTTTCCAGCTGGACTTTGTCAAAAACTACTTGTATAGTTAAGCATTGTATAGTACTTGTATAGTTAAGCTCCTTCTGCAAAAAAGCAAAAAAACAAAAAACAAAAAACAACAACTTTGATGACCCTGTATTCATAGCAAACATTAAAACAAATTAGTAAAAACAAGATCCAAAAGATAGAAATCAGTGTCCAAATATACACACACCACATACACACATATATATCAATATATATCCCTAGTGAGTATTCACCCATCCACTCATTTCTAACTGAAAACAGATTGCCTGAATTTTACTTGTTATTGTTTTGTGTTACCTGGATTTATGATAAAGATAGACCCTTTCTCATGAAGCTTATGTCAAGAAAGACTATTAATAAGGCAGTCAGGTAATAATTTAGCAACTAAGTTATTCATACATTTGAAGTGAAGTAATTAACAAAATGTTAGAAGGGAGTTGCATTGAATTCTTGCTACTTATGAGGCCTTTTTTCAGTCCTTAATCATCTTGAGATGGGTGTTGTTGCTTTAATTTTTCATGTGAGAAGTCTGAGATTCAGTAAAGAATTATATATTGACAAAATTTAGTGACATTCAATTTAAAAAGTTACATACATGAGTAATGAGAATTTAACAGTGCAAGAGACTTGGGCTTACCTGAAAGTGCAATGTTGGAACTGATATCTGAAAGACTATTGCAGCATGAGTACGTAAAAGAGATGTGCATGGAAAAAGTACCTGAAAAAACTGACAAGGAGAAAAGTGTTCATTCATGATGTCCTCACAGGTCATATCACAGAATGATAAGATCCATTTAGCCTTTTATGTAAACCTACTCCATGGGGAATGGATTCGTGTGGTTACTATGTGGAAAATGAATTGGAGTGATGGTGGAGGCTTCAGGTAGGTGGTGATCCAGTACTTCATGCCGCATATGACAAACATGGGATTAAGATGGAGGTAGTTGACCTGAGGAAAAGATTGATAGGCTAGGGAAATATTTGGGAAATTAAAAAGTGATTCTGAAGTAGGAAGATTCCAGCACCATCTTGGCCACATGGTGGATGGTAGGGTCTGCCATCTTGTCTTTATGGTGAGGGAAGGTGAAGCCCCGCCTCCCAGGTGATGGGCATGCCCAAATCCCTGGAGGCAGGGGCAGGCACTTGGCTGATAGGTTTCTAAACCTGTCAGTGGAGTGCCTCCAACTGGGAGTTTCCTGTGACCCTGTCCTCTGACCTGACCCTATTTAGGCCTGCATAAGCACAGGTGCCATTATGCCATGCCACTTGTCTCCTTGTTCCTGTCCTGTCTCCTGTCTCTTGGCTCTTTTCTGGTCACCTTGGCGTCCTAATTCAGCTTGAATTGGTTTGTTGGTATTGTTTTTGTTCTTCCTCTCCTCTTTGGCTTCATGGCTCAATTTCCAGCAGTGTTTAATGTATTTGCGAGCGGAGGGTCTATATAACAATTGGCCACCTGCCGACTGCTAGTGCTCCAATAAAGACTCCAAGATTCGACCTCTCAAAATATAGCTTCTCTGTTTTCTCACTTTACAACAGTTCAAAGATCATTGAAATGAAAGCTAAAAGACAGGGATATACCAAAGAAAAGAAATATTTGTAAATATAAAAGACACAGAAATTTGGAGAATTAGAAAGTGTAGTAACTTTTAGTACCATAGTTTTTGGAATTAACTATATCAGCAAAACATATGTTAAGAAATAAAGAGCTTCTGCAACGTTTCTGTGCTGACCTCATTCACCAACGATCTACAAGGGAAGTTGTCTCTTATTCATACCTCAGATGTTTACACTTCTGTCAGATTGTTATCATGAACAACTTTTTATGTATCTCTTGGTCATTTCCGCTTCTGTCCCTCCTCCTCCTCCTCCCCCTCCCCTCTCCCTTCCCCTCCCCCTCCTCTTCCGTCCCCCCCCCCCCCGTGTGTGTGTGTGTGAGAGAGAGAGAGAGAGAGAAAGAGAGTTCATAGGCATGCATATGTGCATGCACTGGAACCCCCATGAATTCAAGGGCTGGGCACTGTCCTACAACTGTTTTGTTGTTCAAGGCTAGTATTCTACTATTTGAACCACAGCTCCATTTCTGGCTTTTCTCCCTCTCCTCTCCCCATTTTTTTGGTGGTTAATTGGAGATAAAGAGTCTCACAGATTTTCCTGCCTAGCCACTGCAATCCTCAGATCTCAGACTCCTGAGTAGCTAAGATTACAGGCATAGGCCACTGGGCCCCCGCTGCATTTTGTGTCTCCTTTCAAGAAATGTGTATTTGAATTTTTTACCCCTTTTTGTTAGTCAAATTTGATTGTGTATATTTGGTTGTATTTATATTCTTCTAGCGAATAATTACTAATGCTTTCTCTTCTTTGTATCTATGTATCTATCATCTATCTATCACCTATCTGTCCGTCTACTTATCTATCTATCATCTATCTATGTATCTATCTTCTTCATTACAAGAGCATATCACCCAGCTAGGCCTTATTTCATCATGTTTTATATGAAAATAGCTTGGTGGTATGCATTAAAAGTATGACATAGCATGTAAGAAAATATGATTTATAGTTTTATGTATCAGTAAGGAAAAACATCTATGTTTTTAATAATTATAAATTGGAGAATATGCACAGTGTAATTTATATGAAATTTAACACATGGAAAGCAAAATGGGGTACATAAACAGAATAGTTAAATTAGTGTATTCTAGGAAGGATGAGCCATATATTTATGACTCTCAATCTCCCATATAAAAGAATCTGAGGAAAAATATTTGTGAAAAATCTATAAAGCTATAAGACAAGCTTAAGGTATGGCTTTTTTTTTTGTTCAAGGCTAGCACTCTACCATTTGAGCACAGCACCCCTTCTGGCTTTTTCTGTGTATGTGGTGCTGAGAAATTGAACCTAGGGTTTCATGCATGCTAGGCAAGCATCTACCACGAGGCCCTATTCCCAGAGACATGTCATTTTTTAATTCTGAAAAATAACTAGTAAAACTCTTCTAAAGTAATTATAAAAATTTCAACCTGTACTAGTCAGAGGAATTTTAGAAATTGTCATCTGATATACCTCTTTTATTTAATTTTGCATGATCAGCAAGATAAAAAATCCTCAAAGAATAAGTATGTAGACATGAGGTTTAACTGTAAGTAAAGTAATATATATTTTGATGCCTAATAAACAAAAAATAGTTACTGTTGTTATTAGTATTATTAATCTTACTAGTTAATATTTTACCTTATTAGTTAATGGTTTTTATTTTCTTTACACTAATTGAATAGCCTCTAGATAGTGACTTCTTTTCCCTCATATTTTCTTGGGATGCCGTGATTAAAAAAAACTACAATCCTACAGTCGCTGAACATAGTCTTCAGGAATAAAAGTAAAATACTGACATTCTCAGATGAAAAAAATTTAAGAGAATTTGTTACTAGGAGATCAGCATTATAAGAAATTCTAATGTCAGCTCTTTATGTTGAAGAGCAATGATGCCATATCTCAGATCTTCAGAAATAAAGAAATAGCAGTGGGAAATGTAAAATATTTTTCCTGTATTTATGTATATTTATTGGAAACAAAAATTGCATTTCTGAAGTGGTTTTCAATAAATATAAATACTATAAATAATAACAAGCTTATAAAAGAATGTTAATAAAATAAATTTATACCAGCTAAAACTTCTTCCATCTTAACTTCACTGAATCTCTTTTACATGATTTACTTATGTTGATAAGACTTTTGACAATAATCTATGTCAAACATATCCAAACATTGTGTATAATTTAGCAGGATTTCATCTTGAGGAGTGAGTTTTTCTCCTAAACGACATAAAAGATTGAATTAATATGTCATAAAACAAGAAATTCACACTACACATATTTAAGATATTTGTAAAATAAAATGAGAGCACATGTGAAGATAAAATGAATAAGTCTTCAAAATATGTGTTAAAATATTAGTAAAACATTGTTTAATGTGAATTAATTCTGAAACAATTTCTACTAACTTGTTTTTAACTAATTAAACCAGTACAGAATTAATAATGCATATTTCTTGGTAAAAATAACTTTTACATTTCATTTGAGGAAAAGAATAATGGCTATGTCAAGTTTACTATATACCACCAAGCAGTGTGTTTTATAATCATTTGTTTATGTAGTGTTCTCCACTGTTCCTACAGTTTAGTACATACTGCTATTTTATTGGTCAGAAAATGGAAGTCTAGGTAAACTTAGTTAAGGTAAGCAAGAGGTAGAGAGAATTAAAAGTGGAAGTTGGATCTAACAATTTGTATTGAGCCCATGTGTTGTTGTTATTATTATTATTATTTTGCCAGTCCTGGCTCTTGTACTCAGGGCCTGAGCACTGCCCTTGGCTTCTTTTTGCTCAAGGGTAGCATTCTACCTTTTGAGCCACAGTACCACTTCCAGCCTTTTCTGTTTATGTGGTGCTGAGGAATCGAACCCAGGCCTTCATGCATACTAGGCAAACACTCTACAACTAAGCCACATTGCCAGATCCCCCCTTCCCTGTGTGTTATTTTATTGCAACAAAAAACTCATAAAAGCCATTCTATTACTGAAAACACACTAAATTGCATAATTAATAATCAGCAAAATTTCTTGATAGTTTAAAAGGATTTCTAGAACCTTATTATCTGTAACTTTTCTTCATGTACTTTTTTGGAATATTCTTTAATTGTAAAGGTTATGTACAAAGGGGTTACAGTTATATAACTAAGATAATGAGTACATTTCTTATCAAACAGTGTTACTCCATACCTCATTTTCTCCCTTTTTCCCTCCCCCTGACTCCTGTCCCCACCTAAGTTATAAAGTTCATTTACAACACAGTGTCTCGTGAGTTTTGCTATTGCATTGGTTCACCCTTTGTTCTTTGTCTCACCATTTTATTTTCATTCCCTTCCACAAATCAAATAAATGTATATACAAAAATCAAAACCAGTGAAAATAGGGAATAAACCAAAGGGGGCGAATGAAAAAAGAAATAACTTTACACGAAGCATTAAAACCAAAACAGAAAAATTCCTCTTGTTTCCATTTCTTGGAGTTCATTTTGATTGGCATCATTTTATATGGTCACATGTACATAACTATTGAGCTATTGTGATCCTCTGCTAGGACTATCCTAGATATATATTAATGATTACAAATGGGGGAATTCACAGAACCTATGTTTCTTTGGGTCTGTTTTATTTCACTTAATATGATTTTTTTTCAAGTCTTTCCAGTTCCTTATCAATGGGGTAATGCCATTCTTTCTGATGGAAGCATAAAATTCCTTTGTGTATATACACCATATTTTCTTGATCCATTCATCTACTGAGAGGCATTGGGATTAGTTCCATATCTTAGCTATGGTAAATAATGCTGCAATGAACATAGTTGTGATGGTTGCTTTAGTGTAGCCTTGTTTTTGATCATTTTGGGGATTTAATTTTTTGAGTTTTAAGTATATTTTAGATATGAGGCCTGTGTCTGTTGTATAGCTAATGAAAATCTTTGCCCAATCTCTGGGCTTTTTATGTATCTTTCTAGCTATGTCCTTTGCCATGCAGAAGCTCTACAGTTTAATTCAATCCCATTTATACAAACTTTCATTTATTTTGTTTCTGGATCTTTATTCAGGAAGTATCAACTTGTGTTAAGGAGCCCTAGGTTATCCCCTATCCCTTCCTGTAATATTTCAGGATATCTACTTTTATCTTGAGGTCTTTGATCCATTTGGAATTGATTCTGGTGCAGGGTGATATATAAGGATCTAGCCTCACTCTTCTTCTACATGTATATAGCCATTTTTTTTCAGCATCATTTCTTAGAGAGGCTGCCTTTCTTCTATGTGATAATGTTGTCTCATGTATGAAAGATTAGGTGACCATAGGTATGTGGCATCATTTCTGGGTCTTCACTTCTATTCCACTGGTCCTCAGGCCTGTTCATGTGCCAGTACCAAGCTTTAAAAAAAAATTATGGCTTATAATAGAGTTTGAAGTTTGGTATTGATATTCCTAAAACATGGTTCTTTTCTAAGAAGAGGTCCACGTGACAGTTGCTGAAATCAAGTAGTATGGTCCTGGCCATTTCCATTTGGTGGATTAAGTCCTCATTTGTCTTTTATCCCCCAAACCCAATCCAACTTAACCCCCAAATCAGAGGGAATGCAGCACTTTCCCAATATTCCCAACCCAAACCAACCCAGAAGACAAAAGGGGTTGGTGTCAGGCCATCCTTTTAAAAAATATTCAATATAATTTTTCCCCTTTGGTTTTTTGTAGGTCAATAATGTCACATTGCTCCTCAGTTTTCCTATGCATCTCCAGACTGTCTTTCAGGCAACGAAGTGACAATAACAGCTTATCTTAGGTTTCTGTAATCTTTTAATGAGAGGCTGGAAGTTGCCTCAGTTGTTACTCCAAAAACCTAGGCCCTCAGGTGCAATGTCTACACTGGACCAATCTCCTAAAGTTTAGGTATCTGGTCTGGTCCTTTGCCCCTATTCCTTAATAGTTAGGATAGCTTCTTTCAATTTTATGCTGGGCTGGGGGTGAGGGTGCCATTCTTCTGTTTTTTTGTTTGTTTGCTTGTTTTTTTGGCCAGTCATGGGGCTTGAACTCATGGCCTAGGCACTATCCCAGGCTCAAGACTAGCCCAACACCACTTTTGCTCAGGCTAGCTGTAGCACCACTTCTGGCTTTTGCTGTTTATGTAGTAATCAGGAATCAAACCCTGGGCTTCATGCATGCTAGGCAAGCACTCTATCACTAAGACATCTTCCCAGTCCCTGAGGGTGCTATTCTATTTCCATGTATATCTACTTGTTTTGATTTGAAGTGATTGACATCACTCACGACCTAGATCACACACAGTGGGTGCTATTGATCTTTCCCACCCTCTTCCCTGTTCTTTCTAGGACTTTCATTGTCTGGCCGGCTCCTCAGAAGAGGTGAACCCAGCCTTCTTGGACTGCTACTTGAGGGTCAGGGACTTGCTCGTGCTGTCAGGTCTGGCTGCTGACCTTCATGACCCCTCTGTCACTACCTGTGCACAGTGTGTTGGGGCATCGGGGTCTCATTCCAGTGACACTAAGTGTCAGTGTTTTCCATGATAAAGTAGAAAACATTGTGAGTTTTGGTGGTCAGCTGATTTGTGAGTGCCCTGGCCTGGATCACAGAAGGAAAGCAGAGTGAGGTCATGACTCATGCAGAGGCCTGACTCCCTGGTTCTTGCAATAGTGGGCATGTGACTTGAATGCCACTGTACTTAAGAAAGGGAGCAGAGGCCAGCAGTTACATCCTAGTTTGCTTATCTTTATGAAGTTCAGTCTTGCACATGCCAAATTAAAATCATGCTCACCCACACTCCCAGTTTGCATGCTTGTTCCCTGATGTGTTCAATCAGCCTCTTTCAGTTTCAACAACAAATATTTGATTTTCTAAAGAATTTCTGCCATAATCATTCAATCAATACTAAATTGTAAATATAAAATACTTCAGTTCTCATATGTTGAAATATATTCAACTTTTTGCTTCATTTTGCAAAGTGAAGTAACATTAATATGCACAATTTACAGAAAAGGGATGGAACAGGTCTGATAAAAATCCTCTACATGGTTAATATCTATGGCAAGCATGAGTCTGTCAATATTCTTTTTCTCAATTACCTATAAAGAGATAAATTTTCTCTGAGAAATGTACATCTAGGAGCTGAGAATGTGGCCTAGTGGTACAGTGCTTGCCTAGCATGCATGAAGCCCTAGGTTCAATTCCTCAGTACCCATAAACCGAAAAAGCTGGAAATGATGCTATGGCTCAAGTGGTATAGTGCTAGCCTTGAGCAAAAGAAGCTCAGAGAGAGTGCCCAGGCCTTGAGTTCAAGTCCCACGTCTGGCAAAAAAAATGTACATCTATTTATACAGTAGATTTCTTACTGTTTCTTCCTTTGGCTGGTCTAATAATTTCATAAAGTATATTGATTTATTTATTCAGTCAATGACTATTTATGGAGCATGGACTTTGTATCCATCACAGTTCTGGTAGCTGGGGGTACAGAGAGTAAATACAGTGGTGATTCATGTTTGAGTATGGGAGAATATGTTCTTTTCTCCCTCTGCTTCACTGGTAGCCCATTCTCCGGTGAAAGGTAATTAACATAAACTGTAGGGAAACTTTGCAGTTCCATAGCAAATGTTGGGCTTTTCTTTATAGTGGCAATTCTTGAAATATCTCTGACAAGAGATTGCCTCAATATTTATTGTTAGAAACTTCTTGCTTGATTGCTCTGATAACTGGGTTGCCATAATTCTGGGAAGACTATAATTTAAAAAGAATTAGTCACATTGATCTTGTAAAAATAATTGAGCATAAGTTTGTATAGACCTATTTTTCCTGCTTCTCCCCACACAACCCTATACCCTGGTAATAAAGAAGGGAAGACCAGAGAATTCTGAGAGTGGATAGAAGAAAACAAGCTGTTTTGGGTATCCTGAAAGTAGAGAATCAACAGTGGCTAGAGATGTAACTTTTTCCCTCTCAGCAGGGTAATGCCTTTGAAACTGGTATTTCTGGGCTCCCAAACTGACTAAGTAATATCCAAGAAAAGTAGAAAGAAATGAAAATGTGCTCTTATAAAAGAAAAAAAATTACTCAGATTGAAAGCTGAACTTGCAGCTTATATATTACATGCGGCATTTTAAGATATGCACATTGTACATATTAACGCAAAGAATGAATTATGCATGTTCTATTGAGTAACTATATTCACACTGCATACTTAGAAGTAAACTGATAATATGGAAATTTTCAGTGAACTCTGATTTATGGAAAGTCTATGAAACTAAAAGAAAATTGCTTAGAATATCGTCTGTTAAACTGCAGGCTTTAGAAAGCCTCTAGAGTCTCTCTCATTTGCAGATTTTCATAGTATTGAATTTTGATATAATAAGCTTTGTTTATATTTATTTTCAGCAATGTCTTTCTAGCTGAGAAAAACTTGTACTAACTTTAAGTTTCTTTGAGCTTGATTTCTGAGTTGAAATTTTAACTTAAAATTTATTAAATTTATCGTTTTATGCTGTTCTTATCTCTCTCAAACAACACACACACATACACATACATACACACACACTTTGTTTCTAAGCTGTAGGAATTTTAATGACACATTTGAAGTTTTTAATAACAAGTTTGTCCAATGTTTAATTTTTATAAGAGATAGAACGATACTTTAAAGATTGTAAGAACATATTTTCCTTTTTCATTAACCTTTTTGACCTACTTTTTATTTGCATTTTAAGATATTAATTTGTTGTTGAAATCTATTAATTATATTATTTGGATTAAAAACTACAAACATGAGTTCAATATAGTTCTTAAAGGTAACAGGCAATTCTCAAAAAGTATTTATGAACACACATTTTCCCCACAGTTCAATTCCTTTCTGTGTTGAAAACTGGTATTGGTAATTCATTTTCAATGAAGTGGACTTGCTACAGGAAAATATAGCCTATTTGGGATGTTGCTTGAAGGATTATGAATCATACTATTTAAACACAGAGATTTAGACATTTGTATTGAAACTTAAGATACATTCTTACTCAATGTGATCATTTTCTTTTCTGGTCAGTGAACATTAATAGAACACAATATGAGAAGGAGGCAGTGAACAAGAGGCTTTCTCCTCCTTTAAATTCACACCCTACTTCTTCATTCTGTCCTTTAATTGATTCCCATGTGGATTAAAAGAAATCTGTCTTCTGAAATAATATAACCCATAACAACTTGTGTTTTGCATCCTCGAATCATGACAAAGCTGTTGGTTTGTGTATGGCCTTGGAAAAATGTTAATTTGTAAGTATGAAAGAGTCTCTCTTGGGTCCTTGAATCAACTTTTTACTTTTCAAATTCATAAATATTTATTTATTTTTCTTAGCATCTATTAGTTGTATAAGGATATTTCACTTTGACATATCTAAATAGGCTTACAACATATTTTGGTTAGAGTTATCCCTCCATCATTCTGAAATCTTTCTTCCTTCCTTCCCAAAAAATTCTCAGCAAACTTCACTGTTTAAATCCACTCATTCACATAAGGTACTGAAACTACATTCATCCTCTTTATCCTCTCTATTGAGCCTTCCCCTTCCTATTGGTAAGGGCTCCCTGGATCAGATCTGTTTTTCATAGCTGTCACTTTTCTTTGAAACATAGTAATAGTTGTTCTGCAAGATAGCAACCAACCCCCCAAAAGCATAACTATATGTCCAAATGTAAACGTCATTAAAGAAATAAACCATACTGTACAACCCAGAGAAGGGGGGAATTGGGGAGGAGGGAAGGTGGGAGAAAAATGAGGGTGGAGGTAATAAGTTTGATAAGAAATGTACTCACTACCTTACTTATATAACTGTAACCTCTCTACACATCACCTTAATGATAAAAATAAAATAAAAAAAGAAAGAAAAGAAAATCAACCAAAAATTATGCCCACACAAAAAAGAGTAAACCATAATATCAGAGAGAAAAAACATAATACAAGATATAGATCAATAAACACTGTGAAATTATAATTTGGTAAAAGGAGTTAAAAATTGCTAGAGCTTAAAGTGTGCCTTCTTTTTTAGGCATATATTAATTGTCATCATTGTAGTATTTCAAAACCATCTTTTCAGTTAGTTTATGTTTTTCACGTGTGCTACTTCTGTTATCCAACAGCTTTCAAGGAGTTTCACTATGCCATCTTCATTTACAGTTTGAATACATTTCAGTGCTATTCACCCTCTAACATTCTCTTCTTTTCTCCATTTCTCTAATCCCCTCAAACAGGCCCACAGTTACAAATGATTATGGTCCTGCATGTGTTCAGTTTTAAGTTTATCTTTTGGTTCTAGCTTCCACATATGAGAGAAACATGTGACCAAATCCTATCTGAAAGAACTTGAAAGGAATGCTGAGAGGAACAAAGCAATGCAAGTAGCTCTGCTTTTCCTTGGGCTGGATTCTCTGCTCTTTAAACAGGAGGTTTTTATTTTTTCTCTCCTTTTTTTAGAAGGGTATTCCTCAATAAACAGAGCGTGTTGAACATAATTTACCCTTTCTCAACGACTCAGGCTCATCATAATGAATTTGGTTACTATACTCAACTGTATTAGCAAGATGCCCTCAAGAGCCATTAAGGTATGCAGTACTGCTTGTCCCTACTAACTAACTGCTCCCACCTGACCTAAATGTTCCTGCCTGCAGTCCTTCCTCAGTACAGTGCTCATCAAATAGAAAATAGGTTTGGAAACTTGAGGGAGATATACGTAGGGATACATCCAAACATGATTTTTGCCTCTGTTGTTTAAAATTGAAATCACTTCCTAAATTTTATCGGCTTTACAACATCTGCCATTACCATGACACATTTATGGGAGGGCATAAATGAGCATTGCTAGATGTAATAAGAGAATTGTTGTATTGAATGCTAAATGTACCTAGACATATATGCAGAAGACAAGATTACCGTGAGGCCAAGCAAAATCCCAGTGAAAATTTTCTCTTCCAGTTTACTTTTGGAAAAAGTTTGTAGTTTGTAATTCATTATATGAAATTATACACATGCAATAGTTGAACAAATAGATTATATGTGAAGTCATTAAAACAATGTTTTTATTAAAAATTCATGTAATATAAATTTCTAATGGAAGAATTTCTTGGAATATCTATGTAGGATTCTTTGATTAAGACCTGAAATTTGTATATTTTTCTGGGGCATATTATCATAATTCAATGTATGGATATAATGTATAATAATACAATCAGGGTAATAAGTATTTCCATACCTTCATATTTTAACCATTCGATACGTTGGGAATTTTTTATTCTTCTGGCCCTGCTGGAGTATATTACAGACTGTTTTAATGAGTAGCACCTTACTGTGCTATAGAAAAACCAGAATGAATTCCTCCTCTATTTGTTCCACTCTCCCGCTCTTCCCAGTCTCTTGGGACTACTATTCCATCTCATTCTTGTTTTAGATTGACTGATATTCTACATATGTTTAAAATATGAAGTACTTGTCTTTCTGTGTATGTCTTATTTCACTGAACATGATAACCTCCAGTGGTATTCACGTTTCTGAAAAATGACAGGATTTTATTTATTTATTTTTATGGCTAGATAGTACTCCTTTGCATATCACACCACATTCTTTTAATATTGATTGGCATGTGGGTGTACTCTATATTGTGTCTACTTTGGATGTTACTGCAACAAATGTGAAGGTACTAGTTTCTTTTTGATATAGCAGTTCCATCTCCTTTGGATAGACACACAGTAGTGTAATTGCTATATCATATGAGATAGTCTTGTTTTTTAATATTTTTAAAAGATTCCCCATGCTGTATTCATTTATAGCACCACAGCATTTCCCTTTGTTTACTTTCCAATTAGTGTTTCTTTTGGTGATTTTTGGTTTTTGTCTTTTTAGGTGATAGACATTCTAAAATTCTAACATGAGATATCATTTCATTTGGGGATTTGATTTGTATTTTCATCATATTAGTGAGATTAAGATATTTTATCATATGTGTGTTGCTCATTTGTATATTTTCTTTTGAGAAAGGTCTAATTAGTTCTTTAGCTCATTTTAAGATTGATTTGTTTTGTTGATATTCAGATTTCTAAATTACTTATATATGCTGATATTAATCAGTTGATTGGCTTACAAATGGTTGCTCCATTCTGTAGATTGTATTTTATTCTCTTGATTGCTTCCTTTGCTATGCAACAGCTTCTTAGTTTGATGTAATCTTATTTGTCCATTTTAATTTTTGTTATTTGTGATTATACTAATAGCCTCAAGTGATTTTTCTATTTTTTTCTTCATAGTTTCAAATTTTACATTGGGCTTTGGAGCCTTTTTAATGTGTGTGTGTTTGTGTGTGTGTGTGTGTGTGTATGAGAAAGAGAGATAGAAAGAGAAAGCCATTTTCTTTCTTATGCATATGGATATCTAATGTTGCCAGTACTGTTTGTTGAAGAGATTGTCTTTCTCCATTGTATATTCATGGTACATTTGTCAAAAGTCAGTTTGTTGTGTGAGTGTGGGTTAATTCCTATGTTCTATGTTTCTAGTAGTTCCTGCTTCATGAATATTATACATACATTTATTTTAATTGGGCAGGGACTGTGGCATTCAAACTGCCTTACTTTTTTTTTATTAAGCTTTTTTTCTTTAGTGTCAAAGTGTGATACAGAGGGCTTACAGATTCATATGTAAGGCAGTGAGTACATTTCTTGTTTAACTTGTTACCTCCTGCCTTACATTTTTAAGTTGTTCTTTACATTTTCTAATGCATCTCATCCATCAGTTACAAACACATGTCTTAATATCATGTTGAATTTAGTATCATACTAAGCAGAAATGATTTTACTAATTAAAATTATGGTAAAATGTTCTAAGTAAGAGCAACAACACAAATTTATTCAAGAGCTTGTACTGTGTAATAGTTTAAATTCTTGAAATTGGGTTGCAATGTACATCTTTTTATTTTCTTAGAAAGCTGCAATACAGGAAAGGAAGAGCTAGCATATCCAATTTGTTGGAAAGGGTAAGTGGAACTCAGAATATCCAGTTATTGTTAAAGGGGACAGAAAGTACAGTGTACACATCTGAGTTTTGGGAAAGTATGTATTTACTAAGGCATTTACATCTGTGCTCAAAGTATACTCTTACCTCCAAAGCCAGTCATGCTTGCATAATTTTGTCAAGTTTTCATTCAAAGAAAAAAATTTAAATACAAAGTATTAAGAGTAAGAAAGCAATGTATTTCATCCTATGTTAAAAAAGCACAAGCTGAATCTTATTATTCTAGGTTGCTGATTAAATATTTAACTTTACATTTGACACATGTATTAGCAGAAATAAAATAATTTTTTCTCTTAAAAAGTAATCACACCTCTGTTCACATGCTATTTATACTTGTTTCTCTTAAATCTGTTTCTAGCTGAGTGCTTGGTGACAATGGCTATAACTGTTGCTGAAGTGTGAGTAAATAGTTACAGTCTATTATTGTTCATTCCAGATGTCAACTCTCATTCACATTCTACATTTGCAATATATATATAAATATGCATATATATATATTCTTCAGTGTTATTTAAACAAAACATCTTGTACTTTTACCATAAGTTAAAACATACTTGAAGTAAAATATTGATTAGAATGTAAGCCCAAATATATGTTCTCTGTAAGCAAACACAGACTAAAATCTACAACAAAATAGCTTAAAAAGTGTGACAATAGTAGGAAAATAAAATCTGTAAAGTGGAAAAAGAAAAATCAAAGAGTATAAACAAAATAGAAGTTAAGCAAAAAAAAATCATCTATTTTCATGCAGTTTGTGATGAATTTTAGAGTAGGAGTTGACAAAATATGGCCCAGAATCTAGCTCTTTGTTCTCATTAACAAAGTGTTACTGGAAATGTAGTCGCAACTACTCACATTTGTATTGTGGATGTCTGCTTTAGCTCTCCACTGCATGGAGAAATAGTTAGGACAAGGGATCTTTGGGCCAGTTGATGCTTCACTTTGGTTGATGCTTCCTTCTCTGTGGTTTGTGTTGCAGCTGGCATGGTGAGAAGGGCAGGGAGTAAAGACTCACTGTGCCTCTCAGGCAATAGTCCTCTCTGGATCCATCAAACTTGATCATTCTTTGAATAATGGCCAGGGCTTCACTTACGCTTCTAAATCTCATTCATATGCATGTGTTTAAGAAAAATGTAATGTAGAATAGTAGAGGTAAGAGATATGGGAAATGGGTTTCCTGGCCTTATTTACAAAGTCATGCCAGTTTAACATAACAAGCTGCCTAGCACAATCAGTAAAGTTCTAATAAAGAAAACTACTTGTCCAGTATTTGCTTATAGCAAATATTTTTGAATGATCAATAGCAGAAACTCAAAAACTTGAGGAAGAAAGGATACCTGGCAATTTATTTTATGAGATTTATTTTTAATACCCAAACCAAACATAGGCATTATAAGGAATAAAAGAAGAAAATAAAGAAATAATATATTTTCCAATTCTATACTGAACATAGACATGGAATATGTAACATATTAGGAAATACATTTTCAACATCATATTACAAGGGTAAAAGGCCATGGCCAAGTCCAGCACCAGTGGCTCATGCATGTAGTTCACGTTACTCATGAGGCTGAGAGCTGAGGATGGAGGTAGAAAGCCAGCCTAGGTTGGAAAGTCCATGAGACTCTTACTTCCAATTAGCCACTAAAAAGCCAGATATGGAGTGTGGCTCAAGAGCCAAAGTGCTAAACTTGAACACAAAAGCTCAGTGACAGAATCTAGCCTTGATTTCAAGCCCAGGACAGGACAAACAAAAAGGGCAGGGGTCATATTCAAATAAAGTTTAAACCATACAGCATAATGTATCATATTAAGAAAGACAGGAATATTTCATATATTCATTGTAAGTATAAGTAGATATCTTAAATTTCATTTTTTATGCAAAAAATAACTTTCAGAAAAAAAGAGTAGTGGAGACATTACTCAATATCCTTAAAAATCTTATATTCAATAATAATACTACAGCTTTGATCTAGTTTTCAGGATTCTGCTGAAGTCCTTGTTAGTAAAGATAGACAAGAAGAAATTAATTATATGGAATAAAATTTAAAATGCCTTCTTTTGTAGGTGACATTATTATGTATTTTAGATATATAGACTCAAAGCAATCCTGCTAGTTGCTTGCTAGCTTTCTGTATGAATTACCAAGTAGTTAATAAAATATACAGAATGGAAATGGGAGCCATGAGGAAGACATGATAAGATTGTCTCTTATGACATGCAAATACATAATAATAAATGCAAAATAATAAGTTACATCAATGTGCTTTATGTAACTGTTAAAGTGAGAAGTTACTTTCATTGGAGAGTATATTGTGCTGGAGAAGCTTGCCAAAAGTACTTGTTGCAGCTCATCTTTTGGAGGGTCAGAAGAGACTCCCAGAAATTTCTGAGTTTTGAAGCTTTACTCTAAAGCTGCTCAGAAGACCATGGGGAATTTGCCAACTGGAAGTTGCATGTGTCACTGCTACTGGTTAGTGTTAGTGCTTAGTGTAGTACATGGAAAATCCACACCTGAACTAAGAATTGCAGGGCTGCTTTTTTACAGATACACTTTAACCTCATTCTAGGTACTATAGTAAAAAAGATATCCAGTTTAGTTTCCTTATTGTAGACCTGAAAACCAGCAGATTTGCAACGGAGTGGTAATACATCAACAACTGACACACCATTCATTTCACACCTAGGTATTTATCTATGAGAAATGAAAAGCTGTCCTTATAAAGATGAGTTATACAAAAATACATACCACCCATTCAAAAACTATTCAGAAATAAACGATACCAAAAGCCTGATAGTAAAAAATATGGATAAATCTCAAAAATATATGGATACCAAGTGGCCAGATAAAAAGTGGATTGGCTGTATAGTACACTTTAAAGTATGGAAGACAAATACCAAAAACCTATCTATAGCAAGCAATCAATAAAATAGATTTACTGTTTTTTTTTTTTACTTGAAAAGAAAGTGTTGTTAAAAAATAGGATCATGGGAGAAATTTCAAGGAAAGTAGGTAAAGAGTATGTGGGTAACCAAGAAGTCTATTTCAAAATGATGAAGAAAAATTATTGGTGGAAGTAGCTAGGAAAGCAAATTACTTTGAGTTTGGTGAGATCAGATGTGCATATATTTGGAAAGTTCCCACTCTTTCATACTAGCCAGTTTCATTAGGGAGTATGTATGTATTTTTTACACATCAGAAAAAATTGAAATATTATGACAAAAAGAATGTACTACTTATAACAGTGAGTTTAACTAATGTTTTATGATTTAATGAAAACACCTAAGTACTTGTTCAAGAACCTAATTTTACTACATAGTAATTTGTTATGGTGAACATTGTGATCATTATTATTGTAACAGAGGCTTTTCTTTAGATTTCCTTGTAGTGTAAATGCTCAAGAATTCCAGTGACTTTTCCATTTGTATTATGCTAACTTAGTCCAGAACCTTAAGCAGAGATCTTTTCTTTGAGCTGGTTTCCTGTTTAATGATCTGTAAATGAAACTGTTATTGCTTCTTTGGCTCTCATTTATGAGCACCATTATTTCTCAGTGGGTTGTCTTTTAGACAATAAAGGTAGAAAAGGTATTTAAGCTTGTCAGGGATTTATTGACATAAATCAGAGAGAAGTTGGGTCAAGATGAATGACAATGGTTTTCCATGTAGGATCAAGGGATAAGTTTTTAAGATGATGACACAATTGAAGATATATGATTGCCTTGGAACAATATCATCCTTCTATTCAAGACTGATTCATTGCAGTTTTATGCTATGTCTAAGAAAAGCAATAAATGTTTGGTTACACAAACAAGCAAAGGCCACTAAGTATGAAATCAGCCTTTTAAGAATTTTGTGGGTACTAGTCTATGATCATCAAAACACTTTATTTGGAATTAAGGAGCCATGATGGAAGGCAGGGAGAGGATAAAATGAGTGATTATCAGAAACCAATCAAGTTCATATTGCTCATAGTAATTTTAGTAAATACACAATTTGAAGGCTTATTGCTCCCTTGTCTCTCATCAACAGAGAAGAAGGAAATTGAAATTGCAGAAAACATAAGCTTATTTGATACCTCAAAAATTTTAAAGTCTCTCTGGAGTAATTTGGGGGTAATAATAATAAAGTTTCTCTAATTGGAGAACAATAACCACTTTATAGCTAATTAGTGTGAGAAATATTGTTGATGTTTGAAGCTGCAAATATTAACTGGAAAGGAAAAACATTCACTCATGCAGGAATATTGTAATTTCTGGAATTTTAAGTTTGTGATCTACATTCACTCTTCATTTTAGTGTCATTCATGTGATCAAATTTCATATTTTTACTTTATGTGTCTTATGTCCATCATTTTCTTATTTTATATAAAAACATGCAGATCCAAATTTTAAGACTGATAAAAGCACAGCTTCTAATGGTTTGATAGCTTTAAAAAATAAGAAAGGTAGTCATAAAAGTAGCCAAATGCACTATTGGTTAAAATGTCACTTTAGAAGATGAAATTTGATTTATTTCATGGATAGATTTAGTGAGGATAAGGAAAAAGAGATTTAAGAGATATAAGTGCTTAAAGCACTTAGAATGACTCTTCAGCAGCTTCCGCTTCTTTTATGAAGGAAGAAGGCTTAAGAATCAATTGTGTGCTGAGAATTTTGATGGTTGATATTGCCATATAGAAGTTTGCAAGTTTGGGGTTGAAAATTCTGATTTTTCTAATTGTTGAAGTTGTGTTCCCTTAATATTCACTGTGATGCTTCTTATCAGATTTAACGACTGTGTTTCTGAAATAAACTGGGTATTTGCAGTAGAGTAGATCTTAGATCTGTCTCTCTCTGTGTCTCTGTCTCTGTCTGTCTCTCTCTCTCTCTCTCTCTCTCTCTCTCTCTCTCTCTCGCAGGCACGTGCACACACAAACACACACACACACACACACACACACACACACACACACACACACACACACACACACAACCAAACCTGTAAATCTGTAAACCTGTGTAGGGCAAAACCCCCTTACTTTGTACTAGCAGTCTTCAATTTGTAAGATAATTAACTTTTGGTAGAGGTAAATGCCATTGTATATGTGTGTTAAATTTTTGTTCAACCAGTACAATTGGTGTTAAAAGTGTTAGAAAGTAGATTTTTTTGTAACATAAATTAAACTATTTTAGGACTAAATCTGATGATCAAAAAATTATCACCTATTTTCCTTTCCTTTAATTCTCAACTTGAGAAAAGAATATGGTTCCCCCGACCCATCCCCCTCCACCATAGGAAGGATAAAAACCAAGAAGGCAATTTCTTACATTGTATCCACTGATAATTGGTATCTGCCTTTAGCCCTATGCATTAGACCATATTTTATATAGCACATTGAAAAATTTATTTTAATTAAATACCCTGAATTTTACTGTTGGGGTAAGTAAGATTGCTTACTAATGCCGGGCTTTTGATATAAATGTTCTTGTGAACAGCACAGTGTGGAAATCAACAAAAGTTTCTGATTTTTGTTTTGAAGGAATATATGCTCTAAGTTCTGACAATAGGGAGTTTTTACAAGTAAAATTCTGTAATACCACTTTGTATTTTGGATTAGAATATGGTATTGCTTGATGAAAATATTCCAAATAGTTTTAGAAAATTGAATGCCCCAAAAGTTTTAATTTAAAATGTCACTTGAGATACATAATCCCAATTTATTGCTATTCTTATAAAACCTGTTGCTTTAACCAACCGATAAATGTCACCATTTAGGATCTCTAGATATTCTGGTGACTGTGGAAGCTGTGTGGATGGAAAAAAGGAGGGAATTCTCTCATGCTTGGGATTTACCATTAAATTGTGATTTATGTATTTTTGTTTCTTCACCTTATTTTTCAAAATTGAACATAGCTTATTAATCTTCTATGAAAAAAATATTTCAAAGTATATACATACATACATATATATTGTTTATATATATGCATAAACACACACTCATATATATATATATATATATATATATATATTTACCAAGAAATGGTTCTATTCCTGTTTTATCCCCTTTCACTACCATGTCTTGAATTTCCATGTTAAGAGGAATGGCTTACTTCAATATAAAATTCTATTGAACCAGAGAACCTAACTGTCAATGTTAAGATGATGATGTGATAAGAACATGGACATTGTACTCTTCAGTGGCAGATAAGCAAGTGGAAACTTGCGTATTTGAAACTATATTTTCTTTAAAGAGCTCACATTGAAGCAATATGTATGATTTTCATTTTTATTTGTTGCCTAAAAAAGGAAATGTACAGTGCTTTTAGTATAAAAATATAAAATTTTCCCCAAATATGAAAGCGAAAATATATATATATGTATACACATGTACACACAAACACATACATAAACAATTGAGATATATAAGAAGCAAAGGACCTAACATCCCTAATTTAAAAGGTTTACAGTTTGGTGTATCATACTAAGACTTTTTTGTGCAGATGATGTAGCTGAATATCTATTTTCTGTGGTTGAGAGTCAAAAGACATGTCATGCTTTTCCACGTCATGAATATTTACTAACTCAAACCTAAGATATACTTCAAAACTCAACTAAGTAAATAAATGTTACTCATCCTTTTGTAGTAAGAAATATTTTTTACAAAAGTTAAATATCAAAAGAAAGACCTTGATAGACTTACATGACCCTAGCATATCATCTGAACTCTTACTTTAAAACAAGACATAAAGAACTAGGAAATTGAAAGGGAATACCAAAATCAAGAGACACAGGGTAAAAAAAGCCAACTACAAAAGCAATACTTGCAAAACTGTTTGGTGTAAGTGAACTGAACACCTCATGGGTGGAAAGGGAAAGGGGGAGGAGGGTGGGGGGAATGAGGGATGAGGTAACAAACAGTACAAGAAATGTATCCAATGCCTAATGTATGAAACTGTAACCTCTCTGTACATCAGTTTGATAATAAAAATTTGAAAAAAAATAAAACAAGACATAAAACAGTAGAGAAAAAGAAATAAAATGCTTCCTTGAGAATTTATTATCGAGTCTATACTAATAAAATATTAGCAAGAAACGTTTCCATCAATTTGTTGAACAATGTATTCATGTTTTATAGCTAGAAGAGAAGCACATGCACAACAGTGCATGTAATTAAATTGGAAATGTGAGCAAAACTGTATTCTCCTTTGTGTACTTCTTTTAGGACCTCCATGGCTATCTAATGAACAAACTCTGGCATATAGCCAGAAGTGACTCAGTAAGTTCTTGTGTAACATTCTTCATTCTCCTAATATACTTACAGACTGATTAATTTAGTGGCACTATTTAGTTATACAATGTTACCTTAAGATGCCTCAGCTTACCCAGGGTGTTGGTGCATACTTGCTATAGGAGCAAGATAGATAATTGTTTCCAGGGCAGCACAGTAAGTCATTATTTAAAACACACACACACACACACACACACACACACACACACACACACACACACACACACACACACAGAGATGTGAAGAAATAGTTCAGTGGAGAAGTGATTGCTTCATATGCTCAAGGCCTTGGGTTGGATTGCCAGTGCTGAGCAAAAGTCTAAATATTAGGGGTTGATGAACAATAAAGACTTTTTAAAAAGACAATACTTCCTATTAAACAAAAAAGTCTATTTATCAAGAGGTTGTTTGAGTTCACTGTGGCACAGAGGCCTCTGCATCTCATTCTCCTCCCTCTTCTGAAAGTAGTACAGAATCTCAGTGCATACTGTAATGCAGTGGTTTGGCCATTCAACTCAAATAACATTGTTTTAAAAAAGTAATGAAAGATTAAAAAATAAGAGTACCGTGTACTTAAACATTTAAACTCCTCATAAAACTAAGTGGTTTATCTTTGTTGTTGTCATTTTTAATGTACCATATGAAACTATGCCTTTTTTCTTTTGTCTTTCTTCTCCATGTTTTTTTTACCCCTGATGTCACTGTAACTGACTTTGGTACACTGGGTAGTATATGTCCATTTATCAGAATTAGGGAAGGGGAACACCCAAATGGAGAAACAAAGGGTAAAAGGGGAACCAATGCAACAGCAATACTTAGAAGACAATATGCTGTAAACCAACTGTAAAACTGGGGGGAGGGTGGGGAAGGAATTGGGGGGATAGGGGGGACAAAAATGAAGGAGGAGATAACAAGTTTGATAAGAAATGTACTCACTGACTTACGTATGAAACTGTAACCCCTCAGTGCATTACTTAGACAATAAATAAATACATAAATTAAAAAAAAAACACCTCAGAAACAATGATAATGACAAGTCCTTAGCTTTGAGCCAGGGATAGGGCCTAGTGGTAGAGTGCTGCCTCACATACATGAAGCCTGGGATTCCATTCCTCAACACCACATATATAGAAAAAGCCAGAAGTGGCGCTGTAGCTCAAGAGGTAATAGTGCTAGCCCTGAGTAAAAATAAGCCAGGGACAGTGCTCAGGCCCTGAGTCCACACCCCAGAACTGGCAAAAGAAAAAAGACTTGCATATTCTAAGCCCCAGGACTGGAAAAACAAAACAAATCTTTAGCATTCTCAGCACATGTAGACAGTAATGAGAATTAAGAGGTACCCTGAACAGTGGATTTAATGTGAACATGACTTTGACAGATTACCAGACAGCATAATGCTCACATGTTTCTTTCATGGAAGTTTATCCTGAAGATTCCAGTTTTTCATTGTGCTTCTGTGTGATATTGCGCTATGTATTTTCCCACTGTGGTGTTCATGGTTTTATACAGTTTTACAAACATAAAAACTAGGCTCATATACAAATTCAGCATATAGAGAATACTTTTTCTTCAACATGCCAATTACAGATTAAAAATCCCTTCCATTTTCTAATTAGCTTCTTCATGCCTGTTATTCCATCTCCCCTCCTCTTACCTATTTGTTGAATGTGGAAATGGTACTTCAAGAGATGGTCTCGAAGTTCCATTTCAAGACATCATTCCCAGAAGGCATTACTTTTCTGTGACTTAATTTTCTTTCTTTTTGTCAAAGTGACATTTATGAGTGGTATGATTTTTAACTTGTTTTTGCTTTTTAACTTTTTTATTATTTTTATTTAATTTTATTTTAAGGTAATGTACAGAGGGGTTACAGTTACATATGTAAGGTAGTGAATACATTTCGTATCAAACTTGTTACCTCCTTCCTCATTTTTCTCCCACCTTCCCTCCTCCCCACTCACCCCTCCCAGTTGTATAGTTAGTTTACAACATATTGTCTTGTGAGTATTGCTGTTGCATTGGGTCAAATTTTACCCTTTGGCTCACCATTTTAAAGTTCCCCTTCCCTTCCCTAATTCAGATAAATGCATATACAATTCCCAGGGTGACAAAATCAAATACAGTAAAAGTGGGCTAAACCATAGGGAAGATAAGAGAAAAAAAATAATTTCACATAGTATGTTAAAATAACAACAACAAAGATAAACTGCTTGTTTCTATAACTTGGAGTTCATTTCACTTAGCAGTATCTTATGTGATCATATGTACATAGCTATCGAGCTATTGTGATCATCTGCTGCTTTTACATGTCTAACTTTGCTTTATTATGTTTCGACAGATTCTTTTCATCTGCAAGTTGCAGATGTAGAAGATAGGTTGTATTTTTAAAAGATTGAGGCTTGTAAAATGGTTGAGAGCAGCTGTTTTTTTTTTCTAAAGAGTACAACTTCCCAAATTCTCCTGCACAGTTTCTCTTGGCCAAATGTAGATTGTTCTTCTTCTGTTCTGTTTCTCTGGTTGGTAGAATGAAGACTGATCACTTGCTGTCTACTCCTCCACCACTGCCTTACAGTCCTGGTTCCTTTATCTGCCATCTCCTTGTTCACATATCTGCCTGGTACCTGGCAGAGATAATAGAAATTGTATCCACATACCTTCCATCTTGAGTCTTCATGACTATACATTTAGGAAGTTGTGCCATTCTATAAAGTACCAGGAAGTATTTTTGCAGGCTTTGGGCCTAGCTGGAGTTGATGGGGGTGGGAGTTCAGGATCACTACAGCATAGGAAGTTGTGCTACCCAGAGCGAGCCACATCTCACTCAGCAATATGATGAGAAGTGTGGTATTTGCTATTTCCCACCCTACTCCTTCCTTTCTAAGGAAACTTGCCTTCCTCCTTAATAAACATAATGAACATGAAGGTTACCAGTAGATTTCTTTCTATAGGTGACATAGAAAAATTAAACTTAAGGAGCTAGGAATATGGCCTAGTTGTAGAGTGCTTGCCTAGCATACATGAAGCCCTGGGTTTGATTCCTCAGTAGCACATATACAGAAAAATCCAGAAGTGGCACTGTGGCTCAAGAAGTGCTAGCCTTAAGCGAAAGAAGCCAGAGACAGTGCTCAGGCCCTGAGTTCAAGCCCCAGGGCTGGTAAAAAATTAAACTTAATTTAAATGCTAAGGCTTTCAGATATTTTTTTTCCTGCTTGGTCATAATCTCTAAATATAGTATAAAGCAGAAAAAAGTATGTTTCTCCTTGGACAATAGTGTGAGAATTATTCATTTAACAAAATATACATCAGAATAATATCAGATATCTTCAAGCCTTAATGTAATGACCTTTTTGATAGTTTGAAAGTAAAGCATGCTGATGTTAAAACTGTGTGATATTATATTCCTATGACTCAATTTCTTTGTAGTTCCATGCTATAATAGCATGTATATAGATCATCTGACCACTATACCTGAAAAGGACTTGATTTGACTGAGACTACAAAGTTTAAAGTTCTATCATTAAGATTCTTGGAAATATGCACTATACAAATGACATTTAAAGAATCATTCAATGTGTCTCAAACAATGAAGCGGCATGAAGGGTTCTGCCAGCCATCAATTCCAATGATCCTAGAGAACTGAACAGAAAGTGCAAAGATGAGTCAGACTGTGATAAAACCTAAATCTGTGACAGGATTTTTTTTTCATCAAAATGAACTACAATGAAATAGTGCCGAGGGGAACCTTGAGACTATTAGGAGGTTGTTTTGTCCTATCACTGGAGTTAGAAAGTTTTGTGGTATTTTTGTTTCCACACAAGAGGAGTAGCTGCATGCCATTGGGAATATAAAATGTTTCCCAGAATGGGCTAATTCAGCCTCCATGGGATTTCAAGAAGTGTAAGAGAATAATAGATAAGGAGGGCCCAAACTTCTGGTGCAGGCTGATGAATGTGAGAGGTGGAAGTGAGGGAGACATTTGCAGGAACTGAAAGATGGTCTGAGAAGCTAGAAAGAAGGATGCATCTTGGAAGGACATCTGAAAATAGGTTGATTTGTGTGCTACCAAATGTCAAATAAATTCACTCAGAAATGAGAAGAACTAATCCTTAAATGAAAAAAACCTTGCAGCGTAGTTGTGATCGTAGATGTAATGGTTGGATCCCCATTTGGAGACAACACAGAACAGAAAAAATAATCTTAACCCTCCAAGTCTAGACATCAAACATGTTTGAATGGTAGCAGGATATCAATGCATATCCTGACATCAGGACTTTGCAACCCACAATTCAGCTTCCACTTTAAATAGTGCTTAGTGCTACTATGAATCCCATGGCAGCACACCCTGTACTCTGAAAATCTGGTGGCCATCTTGGGCTTTTGTTGACACTGTAAGTATTAAGTGAAATCTTCCATAGAAATGAGTGCCTGCAAGCTATGTCCTTTGCCAAGCAGAAGCTCTGCAGGTTGATGCAATCCCCTTTGTTCAACCTTTCTTTGATTTGTTGTGTTTCTGGGTATTTATTAAGAAAATTTTGACCTGTGCCAAGGAGCCCTAGTGTTTCTCCTATTCTTTCCTGCAATGTTTTCAGGGTATCTGCTTTTACCTGAGATCCTTGACCCATCTGGAATTGATTCTGGTTCAAGGTGATATATAAGAGTCAAACTTTAGTTTTTTACAGGTGTTGAACCAATTTTGCCAGCACCATTTGTTGGAGAGGCTTTCTTTCTTTCTTTCTTTCTTTTTTTTTTTTGGCTGTCTTTCTTTTACCCCACTTTTTTTTGGCTCTCTTATCAAAGATTAGTTGTCCATAGGTCTGCAGGTTCATTTCTGGATCTTCAGTTCTATTTCATTGTTCCTCAGGCCTGTTCTCGTGCCAATACCAAGGTGTTTTTATTACTATTGCTCTGTAATAGTGCTTGAAGTTTGGTATTGATATTCCTCCGGCACTGTTCTTCCTGCTAAGAATTGGTTTTGCTATTTGGAGGTCTCTTATTGTTCCATTTGAATTTTTGTATTGCTTCCTTTATTTCATTAAAGAATGTTGTTGGGGTATTGATGGGTATTGCATTGAATTTGTAGATAGCCTTTGGCAGGATTGCCATTTTCACAATGTTAGTCCTCCCAATCCAGGAACATGGAAGTTTTCTTCCACTTCCTTAGTTCTGCTTTAACTACCTTTTCCAGGTATTTAAAGTTTTCATCATAGCGGTCTTTCACTACGTTGGTTAAGGTTATTTAGCTTTCAAGATAAATAGAAAACTCACAGACTGGGAGAAGATCTTCACTGACCGTACAATAGACAAGGCCTCATATTTAATGTATATTTAGAACTCAAAAAAATTACATTCCCAAAAACACATTCTCAAAGAAACAATTTTCCTATTATTAAGTGTACTAAAGACTTAAAGAGAGACTTGTGTGAAGGGAAAATGAGAATGGCCAAGAAACACATGAAGAGGTATTCAACATCTCTGGCCATAAGAGAAAAGCAAATCAAAACAATATTGAAATTCTACCTCACCACATTAAGAATGACCATTATTAAGAAAAATACTAACAAAAGTTGCTGACGGGGATGTGGCAAAAAAGGGAACACTACTACATTGTTGGTGGGAGTGTAATAATGTTCAACCACTCTGGAAAGAAGTGTGGAGATTCCCCAAAATGTTAAACATAGAGCTCCCCTATGACCCAGAAACCCCACTTCTGGGCATTTACCCAAAGGATCACAAACAAGGCCATACTAAAGCTATCAGCACAACCATGTTCATTGCAGTGTTATTTGCCATAGCTAAAATATGTAATCAATCCAGATGCCCTGCAGTAGATGAATGGATCAAGAAAATGTGGTACATATACACAGTAGAATCCTATGCTTTTTATCAGAAAGAATCACATTGCTCCATTCAGAAGGGGATGCAAAGACTTGGAAAAAATCACGCTAAGAGAAATGAGTCAGACTGAATGAAATATAGACTCTGTTTTCCCTCATTGGTAATAATTAGTATATGTCTAGGATAGTCCCAGAAGAGTATCACAAGAGCTCAATGACCATGTACATATGATCATATAAGATGATGGTAAGTGAAATGAACTCCAAGACATGGAAATTAGTGGTTTTTCATTGTTATTTGTAGTGTGCTATGAGAAATTATTTCTTTTTTCTTTTGTTTTTCTTCCTTATGGTTTGTCCCCTCTTGTCTCTGTATTTGATTTTGGCACCCTGGGTATTGTATATATGTTTATCTGAATTAGGAAGGGATGGGGAACATCAAAATGGTGAGCTAAAGGACAAAGCGTGAACCAATATAACATTGATACTTACAAGATAATATATTGTTAACCAACTGTACTACTTGGTAATGGGGGTAGGGAAGGAGGGAAGGTGGGAAAAAATGAAGAAGGAGTTAACTAGTTTTACAAGAAATGTACTCACTACCTTACCTATGTAACTGTAATCCCTTTGTTCATCACCTTAACAATAAAATTAAATTTTAAAAAAAGGAATGAGTGGCCTGTTTTCTACATATTACAGCATGATCACTTGAGGTTATAGTTTGCTTTTATTCTTTTAAAATTCAAGGAAAAACTAGTCAAAATTGGGAAATCATGCTGACTTCAAGCTTTAGCAATTTATGGTTTATCATTTTTCTGTTTGTAAATTAAAAGATTTTCTTGAAATGTTATTAATGTATCTGTATGTTTGTAAGATAGAGGTAACGACTTGGCATTTGAAATATGGTCAATAAGGAATTCATACTTAGAGGGAACCTAATATTTCAACTCAAATCTATGCAAACAGATGAGAAATACATCTTTCCATCGTTGAAACAAATGGTGCTTATTGAATCTGGTTGGCTACTATTTCTCCAAGACAAAAAGTGTTAGTATTGGGGCTGGGAATACGGCCTAGTGGCAAGAGGCTTGACTCATATACATGAAGCCCTGGGTTCGATTCCCCAGCACCACATATACAGAAAATGGCCAGAAGTGGTGCTGTGGCTCAAGTGGCAGAGTGCTAGCCTTGAGCAAAGAGAAGCCAGGGACAGTGCTCAGGCCCTGAGTCCAAGGCCCACGTCTGGGAAAAAAACAAAAACAAAAAAAGTGTTAGTATCCTAGGAGCTTGATAGCACAAAGTCAACAACCCCACTTGGTCCTCTTTTACACATTCCATGGGAAACTGTGCTTATATTTAACTAGACTGCTCACTGACAACAAACTCTCTTGGTTTCTACCTCAGGATGTTAGATTCAAAATACTGTACAAATTTTCTCATATTCTCATTGAATCTACTTCAGATTGAAAGTTTCATGCTTTGGGGACCCACTGTTTCATATTTTCATCTCACTGAAAACTAATGAAATTCTAGCAATCTTTCTTACAATTCTGCCCTGTTATTTTCTGGTGAAGATAAATATAACCAAGGCAGGTAGAAGAGGATGGTGGAACAAAGAAGCAAGGAGAACAAAAGGAAGGCATCTCTAATCGCATAATCATAAAAGGGACGACTGGGTGTGTATACATATATCCACATATAGGTATATATGCATGCATAGAAAAAGAGAAGAAAGGAGAAAGAGAAAGTGTCAATGAATTCAGTGTCAATAAGTGTCAATAAATTCAGGGCCTCACATTCTTACTTTGTCTCTTTGGCTTTTTTGTTCAAGGTGTTTCTCTACCACTTGAGCCACATCTTCATTTCTGGCTTTTTAGTGGTTAATCAGAAACAATAGTCTGTCTCATGGATTTGCCTGCCTGGTCTGTCTTTGAACCATGATCTTAAGGTCTCAGCCTCCTTTGTTCCTAGGATTACAGGCATGAGAAACTGATACCTGGCTAGGACTGTATGTTTGATATAATTTTGAGTTTGTTTTCATTGAAAAACATTGCCAGGTTGGATCAAAGAAGGTCATATGGCTAGAATATCTATTTGTTTCCCTCGGAAAATTTTGGCATGTATTTTTGTAATTATTCACTGCATCCTCCCTCACTCTTTGAAGTGCAGCCTCTAGTCCAGTTTTTACCTTTTGACGCTTCCCAACGTTTATGAACATGTGAAATGCTGTAGGTCTATTCACAGCAATCTCAGTTGAGACCTTTGAGGGTAGAAGAATAGAGAAGATTTTCATTCTTACTTTTTTATATAGGTTCCAGTTAACTTTGTGTTTCCTTCAGAGAGGGTGGTACTTCAAGTTGGTAAGTTTTTGTCTGTAGTTCTAATCTAGAATAATCCTATTATTTTGTAAAAGTTAAATTCTAGGGCATTTCTCATTATGAAGAATTAATTTTTCAAACAGGGGACTGTATGTGATGATAGAATATTTTTACGTTTGTCTCAATTAATCTTCCACACAGGGTATTTTTGGAGGGTACAAAAAGACCAGAAGCTGGAACACTGAGGTCTCACTAAATGACTGTTATGTACCATGTGTCAGGTTGCCAAGAAATGATGGCATATGTGGTAGAATTTGGACTGAGATTTGCTCCTGTTATAAGAGAACAGCCCTCCTTAGCTAGCTCAGCAGCAGGACCCCGAGTTCTCAGAATGTGTGCATTCTAATTGAAGTAGCCTAGTTCATTACATCAGATCTTAGAAATGATAAACCCAACAAATGGCTCTTTCTTATTTCTTTTTCTTTTAAGAGACAAAGAAAAAATTAGTCCCTTTAATTAAGAAGAACCAGAGATGAGAAATAGAAAACCCCATTAACTATTGCATAGCAATTTAAAATATTTTCAGTACTTATGGATCACCATGTATCACCAAATTACAAACATGTGTTAATTGCAAAAAAATAAAAGCTTTATTCCTACATATAGAGAGAAATTTAAGTATTAGAATATATACTCCAGGGCTGGGAATATGGCTTAGTGGTAGAGTGCTTGCCTTGTGTGCTTGAAGCCCTGGGTTCAATTCCTCAGCACCACACAGATAGGAAAAGCCGGAAGTGGCACTGTGGCTCAAGTAGTAGAGTGCTAGCCTTGAGCAAAAGAAGCCAGGGACAGTGCTCAGGCCCTGAGTCCAAGCCTCAGGACTGGCAAAAAAAAAAAAAAAAGAAAGAAAGAAAGAAAGAAAGAAAGAAAGAAAGAAAGAAAGAAAGAAAGAAAGAAAGAAAGAAAAAGAATATACACTCCAGGGATATACAACTACCATTTGTAATAGCCATTTGTCAAATAAACATTTTAAACATTTCTTTTTATAAGAATAAGTTTAAAGAGTTAGTTTTCCCTAATTCCTGTTTTAAATGCTTGGGTGGCTACATTTTTTTTAAAACTAGGGTCATGAAAACCAGGATACCTTGGTTCTAAGGGGCTTTCTAGCTGACTTCCTCTGGCTTCTGAGAAACACCTGTGAATGCTGTCATTCACAGGTGAGCTTTAGGCTACTCAAGGCAAGCAGTAAGGCAACTACTGAGTTATATTTCTCCCTTGACACATTTATGTCATTTGTTTGTTACCATAGACAAGACCAGGCACCTCAGGCGTCATTGTCCATTATTATCTCTCTTTAAAATGATTTCTACTAAACAATTTAGGTAGATGGGGATTAGGAAATCCTTGGATTTAGGTACTTCTATATCTATTGCAAAGAATTTTTAAATACCATCCTTAGAACTAAAGAATGTTTTCCCACACACGGAGCCTCCCACCTAAGGCTGTCATCCTTTTTCCTAGGCATCGGGGGTTTAATATCCTTTACAATATCTTGGCATGTAGGATTGGCTGTTCTCTCCTAATGCAGCAGAAGGTCATGGCTTGTGTTATTCCCTTTAAAACTTAATGTATAAACTGAGAATCTCCTGCTGCTGTTGGCATCGATTTAGACCTTTTTTCTTGCTTATTTCTGTTACATCTGCTCAGGATGCACAGGGGATGAGCAAAGATTCAATTTCCTCATCTCTAAAATGCTGGTGATGGTATTAGGTGATCTCTAAGGTCCCTTCAAAATCTAAAATTTTATGTCTCTAATAATGAAAGTTTAAATCACATTAGTAAGAGTAATAGCTTTTCTTAGCCTAATCTGTGGCACAGTTTTCTTAAGTGGCCTACTTTGCTTTAAACACTATCCACAAAGTTGCAGCTTTTCCTCCCTTGATTTCCCTGTATGGTGTACTGTGCCAATGCCCCAACCCCGCAATTCCATAGCTCGGGAGGATACTGAAAATGTTATTAATATGTGTAGGTCACTTTCCCTCCTAGGGAGAGGCAGAATTTGTGATTCACCTTCAGCTCTTATATTCTGTTGTCTGTGTTTCATAGCTATTTAATAAAGTCTGTTGAATGAAGGAACACTGTCACTTTTGTATTTCACTTTGCAATTTGTCAGGTGCTCTCAATGTCCATTGCCTAATAACACAGATTTGTGAAATGTACATTTGAAAGGACTTTTGAGAGAGCTCTATTAATTATTTCCAGTGGGGGGTGATTTTTCCCTGCTTGGCACCATTCAGAACATGTTTTAGTTACTTTATCTGAGGACTGGGTGCTATTGGCTCTTGGTGAGGAGAAGCTAGACCTGCTATATAATTCACAGTATGATAACAACAGCAAGAATGAAACAACAGCTAGAACAACAATAATAACTGCAACAATTCCCCGGGCATGTGAATAATTCTGAGGGTGAGAAATGCTATTCTTATTTTGCAAGATAACTAATATCCTGAAAAGTTATATAAATTGTCAGGGCGATTCAACCCCAGTGCTACTATTTGATAAGTTCATTTCTACTAGCTCTTGCAAATAGCATGGAGATTTCCCCCCTACTTTATTACATGGAAAAAAGAACAGAATTAAGGAGAGTGTTAGTCAATGACATTTCAGGTCTATATTTGTGAATACAGTGCTCCAAAGTGATTCATGATATTTAGGGGAAGAAATGCCATATTTCTTTTCTTTTCTTTTCTTTTTCTTTTTTCCTTTTTGCCAGGCCTGGGGCTTGGACTCAGGGCCTGAGCACTGTCCCTGGCTTCTTTATGATCAAGGCTAGCACTCTATCACTTGAGCCACAGCATCACTTCTGGCTTTTTCTATTTATATGGTGCTGAGGAACCAAACCCAGGGCTTCATGTATATGAGTCAAGCACTCTTGCCACTAGGCCATATTCCAAGCTCTTCTTTTTTCTTTCTAAAGATCCTGACCATCACTTGTTGAGCTCAATGAAAGTTCATTTTATTCATTATTGTGATTTTGCAACCATTACACTGAACATGAACTTGAAGATCTATGTCTTCCTGGGAACAGTTGGTAGGTAGCTCTGTTTTTAGTTCAAGATGCCTGGGATAATATTATTATCTTACACTCCTCTTCAGCTGCTAGCTGCTATTGTTTCTCTGAAGAGATGGTTACTTGGCTTTTTCTTAGATCAAAATGAGCTTAAAAAATTGGCCACAGAAATCATTAGTAGATGGACATGTGCTATACATAGTTGTCTTGTGTTCGTATTTGCACAAGGGTCTGCCTGCTCGACTGAGATGTCTCAATAAGGAACTAGTTGGCCATAACCAATAACTGTTTCCATATCCAGCCTCTGGCAAACATCTTATCTGGGGAGAGTTCCTGTTCATATCATATACCTTATTCCATCTTTACTTTAACAGTCTTGCCTAAGTCTCTTATTAGATGAATGTTTTGGAAAACAAAACTTGGACATCAGTCATATAGGAGTAAGAGAAACTCAGATCTTAATGACGTATAGCCTCTTGGGATGGACAAGACTTTATAACAATGCTATGAGCTAGCGAGCTTCCCACTCTCCTCAAAAAAGTGAAATAAAGGAAAATGGACCAACTAATAAAAGTACATACCCAGCTCTTTGCCAGATTATTTTGCCATACTCATTTTTTAAAAACATCCTTGGAGAGATAGGGGGTAGCTGGGTGAAAGAGTATTTCACAATCACAAACAAAATTCTGGGTTCAGTCGAAACACTATTAAACAAATTAACAAACAAGCAAGCAGACAGCTATGGGAGAATGTCTTTAAAACACAATATTGTCAGTTCATGTGTCTCTCATTATCACTTATAGTGTCCACAAGCTAAAAAAAATACAAATTTTTAAGTGACCAGTCTAAGTGCAATATTCTTTGTTGAAAGTAAGAGAAATGTTATTTACATGTGTACACCAGTCCTGTGATACTGCTGGAGAAAATTATACTGGCTCCAAACTGCCTTAATGACAGGAAAGAAAATGACACTTGAAGAATGGTAAAGTATGCAAGAAACAGAAAAGAGACTTTTAGAGTAGTTACTGCAGAGTGGCAAGCTATTTTACAAATACTGAATTTTTCTAGACATGTTGATTTAGCACAAAATTTGTTTTTATTAGATCTGAGGAAAGTACTACTACAAAAATCCTTCCTAAAAGCACATTAATGGCACGATCTTGAGCTATAAAGTTTCCCTATAGCGCATGTATTATTTACATGTTTATTCAGGGCTGATATTACTTGCTCTCAAATGTTGATGAAATAGTTTTATTTGTAATCATAAGTTTTCCCATAGCTTTGTGGTACTAGTTACAATATATAAGTTTCATACAAAGAAATATGTTAGGTTGCCATCATTTAAGTTTTAGTCAGTTTTCTATACCTAAAAATTACTTGATCCTTAATTCATTTTCAAAAGCAATTCCGTTTAAATAAAGTGAGCTTTGACCATTCCTGTCATTCATTGTGTTTTTTTTAATAACACACATAAAACAAGTCAAATGTAGACAATAAAAATAACAATTAAAACAGAAAAACACATTTGAAAATCATTATGTTCTGTTTTGACAACAATTTGATTGTATTTAGTCATTTCTAGGACAAATTAAAGAATTTAAGTTTTTAATGGAGTTATAACTACATACTTTTGGATTAAGTACAAATTGGCATCTGTTTCTTCAATTTTCCTGGTAGATGTGAATGTATATAAATAAAGCATTTTTATAAAGCATTTTTAAACATTCTGAGACTCTTTCCTTAGCTTTATTAATACTTGAGATTTTTTCCTCCTTTGTTTTTCCAAAAGTATATAGTTGAAGTGTTACTCAGTATTTACTGAGGTATGATACATATTGTCTGAGTGTGTGCTAGCATGCTTTCACTTCATTTATTATATTCTTTTTCATAAAACGTTACTCTTATATACATAGCATTTAAAATGTCTATCCTTTATAAAAGAATAGAGATTCATTAGTAATTGTATTTATACATATTACCTCTGAGAAACCATGGGTGGCAGTGCTATAATTCTAGTCCCCTTGGGTTTTGTGAATGATTGCACAATTGCAGATATGTATTTACCTCCACCAGCATATTTACTTACATCATATATTTCCCACATTTGCTTGATAGCAAGTATATATAGCATCACTTTTCATAACTGAAAACTTCAATTTAAGTTGGGAAAACACTCAGAGTTAATAATTTAAGGCAACACCATACAGGTATTTAGATCTATCTATGCTTTTTCACATTTTAACTAAGAGCTCAATAGCAATGATAAAAAGAAATGCAGGCATAGACATTTAATCATTCAAGTAACATTGTCAGTGGAAATTGTTGAGTTTCATTCAATTTTTCCTACCTTACTCACCCTATTTATTTCTATTTATAATTTAATTTTTTAAAAGAAAATCTTCCCTTATCTCTTAGTCTAAGTTGCCAATAAAGGAAACTTAAAAGAAGCTCCATTCTCCTTGTCATGATTCTCTTAGCCAGGCTTGCACTTATTGGAACACATAATTATCCTGGCCTAAGTTGGTAGTTCATAAAAGGGTGTTTGCTTTTGTGTGAGTAATTTAATTTCAAGGGAGCATTTACTGGAGACTTTGCCAATGATATTCTTCACTAATAGAAGAAAATTACTAAAAAAAATTGTTGCTCTGTATTACTGTTCATTTTTGCAACTATCAAGCCTACATCTTCAAAGGCCATCGTTCTGCCATGACACCACAGAGAGTATAAGCAGAGGATAACAACATGCAGAAGCTACAGAGAAATGAAATCAGATTCTTATTAAATCCTCTCTGATTCCTGTTTTATCCATGCCTTATTTTTTCTAGTTGTATTAACCACCAATTTCTCTTTAGTTTTCCAACTAGTTTTAGTTGAGTTTCTGGTCACTTAACATTGATTTCCAAATGGAAGCATGTGGAAACATTAAATTCTTAAAAATATGTTTTCTATTGCCTAGCTCTGAGTGGATTATGTGGTTAGTAAGTGAATTTTCTGATCAGAATTGTAACAATGATAGTACCTGAGGATAGCATGGCTGGATATCAACTGGAAGGTTGTATTCAGGAATTCACATGAGGAAGGAAACTCTAGCTCTAAAGATTGCACCAGACTGGCTTCACATATTTCCTGTGTATTTTGGTCCCAAACTTTGAAGATTTCATGATTGGTTTAAAACTTTCCTGACATCATTTTAAGATTAACAATTTTTGAATAGGACTAATTTTTATTTTTTGCTAAGTCCTGGAAATTAAGTCCCTAGACCATAAAGGGATCTGACTAAGATCCATCCTTCAAGATGGAAACCCCAGGTCTGTCTGTAGAATAGGTTGAAAGAGAAATATCTTTTGCTGAAAAGAGGTAAGTCCAGTTAGGAAATAGTGGGAAATGCATTCCTAAGATTGTGGTCTCAGACTGGAGGAAGCTTGGTTGAATTTATAGCTGATCCTAGTCTTACCACTCAGAGCCATATTGGATTCAATGACTGAGAGCACATCTCAGTAAGATTTTTGTTCTATGAAAAGTAGAGGCATCTGTGAAGATAAAGAGGCAGTTGATTAAAGAATCACTAGACTATTTAATTCTATATCTCAAGAAAATCTATATACCAGTGTGGGTGAAGAACCTAAACATTGAATCTGTTCTTTACCTTCATTTCCCTTGCAGATTCTCATTTTTACTTTACAGCTAAGTGTCTGTATATCTGGTTTTTTTTTTCCTTTCTCTTTTTAACTCTATTGGGGTTTGAAGTCAGGGCCTCAAGATTGCCAGTGTGGTGTTCTACCACCTGAAACATGCTCTCAACCCTGCTTTGCTGGTTATTTTGGAAATAAGAGTCTAGAACACTTTTTGGCCCAGGTTTGTCTTGAACCTTAATACTCCAGAGCTAGCCTCCTGAGTAGCTTGGATTATAGATATGAGTCACCAGCACCCAGGTACATATATATTTTCAAAATATGTATACTTATAATTAAAATAAATAATATTTTAAAGCCTTTAGTTGCCAAGATCACACTATAGTATGATTTCAAAAATAAGGTTTTGAGATTCAAGTGGGTAGCTCATTGTTGGAGAGCCTGGGTAGCATGCATAGGCCGTGGTTTGATCCCCAATACCTCTCTCTCTTTCTCTCTCTCTCTCTCTCTCTAATATAAAAATAAATAAATGATGGATATGTGTAGTGGATTAATGATGGCCTTAAAGATATATTAATTTATTATAAGAATCTGTTAATGGTAGAGGAATGTTTGCTATTACATGTGGCATGTTATTTTACATGAGATTAAGAGGAAGAGTTTATTCTCTTGTTTTCATGACCCCTCACAGGGATCCTAATGAAATAGAAATTTAGAAGACATCTTGACACATATCGAGGACAAGGCTTTATGATAGTATCTAGAAAAAGAAGACTACAAACCAAATTGTGACATCAGCCTTAAGAAACTGAAAGCTAGAGGAGGCACAGAACCAGCGTTCCTCTATAGCATCTGCAGGAAGCACAGTGCTGCTGACAACTTGATGTGGGGTGAATGAAGTTGGTTTTGTACATCTAGCTTCCAATACTGTGAGAGAATACATTTTTCTTGCATTAAGACACAGAGTTTGTGGTAATGTTTTAGAGCAGCTACAGAAAACTGATATAGTATATTATTAATAATGATGCACAATGATGCAATCCAGCATTTTATTTAGAAAAAGATATGCCAGTTTAAAGACAGAGGGCACACATGTCAGATGAATAAAAGGTATCTTTGAAAGGTCAATATCTCACAGGAAGCCCCAGCTTTATGAACAGCATCCAATTTGAAGTCCAGGATGATGCTCTGCTAAAGGTAAAAGTGCTATGTTCTCAGTGCAGGGAAGCAATCCAATACCAGAAGCTAAGCATGACTCATTGGCAATGGCTAAGAGCTTATGAGCTGTGGTAAGTGTTTTCAGGACAGCTATACAGGAAATTGATAGTTATTAATATTTAATGATTCATTTTATGCCTAGCAGGCTACCTATCTGAGTACAGACAGACAAGTTCAACCACAGAGGAGATTTTCTTCTCGTTAATCTTGGAAATATATTTATCCTTGTGTATATGGGAAATAGAATTATTTTTAATCAAAATATTTTAATCTGTAACTTTGTATAGATGTCACCAAAATGAAATATTTATTATCCGTATTCATTCTAGTAACCTCAAAATAGACATCATTAATTAAATGTTTATATTTTACTTTGTTGCATCATGAATTTGAAATGGTTTTTAGGTATAATAAATTTGATGGGATTTTTTTTTAACTGGGCAGAAAAAAACCTCAAAATTGAGAATGTAAAGGAGTATTTCCCACACTATTTATTTAACACATATGTCTTCATCCTTTTGGTGAGTGTTCGCACTTTCTTTTGTACATTATCAAATTGCTCAACAGTCTGTTTACTTTGAATGTGTCCTGGTTTTATAGAAGTTGTTGCATTTTTGTCAGCTTTTTATGTTTTTAATTATGACAAGGAGAATTGAAGACATTCCTAAAATGTCAAGGAAACTGGTATCTGTGTTAGTGGAATGGGAAATAAAACAATAGGTTCAAATAGGGGCTGGGGATATGGCCTAGTGGCAAGAGTGCTTGCCTTGTATACATGAAACCTGGGTTTGATTCCCCAGCACCACATATATAGAAAATGGCTAGAAGTGGCGCTGTGGCTCAAGTGGCACGGTGGTAGCCTTGAGCAAAAAGAAGCCAGGAACAATGCTCAGGCCCTGAGTTTAAGGCCCAGGACTGGCAAAATAAATAAAATAAATAAATAAATAAATAAACTAAGCTTCCTATTAAAAAAAAACCCAATAGGTTCAAATAAACATCCACTTGGTAATTTTCATGCTTTGGGTATGAAATATCTCTCAAAGACTTGGCTCAGTATCCAGGAAGCAGCAGTGCTACTTGGAGCTGGTGGAATCATTAGGAGGAAGCACCTAGTGAAGAGGTGGGGCCCAGCCCACATCACTATGAACAGGACCTTCTCTGAAAGTCTATACTTTATATCTGGCTGACTTCCTCTTTTTCTGTCTGCTTTCTCCTTCATGTCTTTCTGTCACAGTGCACTGACTCATTACATATGTAGAAACAGAGATTTATGTGACCATGGCTTGAAGCCTCTGAAACAAAAACCATTTCCTCTTTCAAGTGTATTTCTCAGGCACTTTGCTGAAGTGATGGAAGGTTGAGGAATGTAGTCAACTTCTCAAATGAATGAGTAGGTTTAGTATATATTGATTCAATATCTGAAAAATGTAGGCACAGGAGCTGAAGGAATATAGAAGTCATTGACTTCCCTACAATGGTCAGAGGATGGGTGCAGAAAAAGCAGAAAACATGACTGCACAAATGTCTCCTCAGGCCACCTCTCTGATGTCATTTCTCATCAGCCATATAAGCTTCCTTTCATTTCCTCAGGGATATCAAGAACATTCCTTCCTTTTGACTTTGAACCATTTTGACTTTACCATTTCTTATGCCTGAGATTCTTTTTTCCCTTTTCACAGGTCAGATTTTCTCAGAAATCGACTCAGGTTCAAGGAGTCAAGGGCAAGTATTGCCTTTGTGGGAAGGGCTGGGGAAGAGCCTCTTGCCAGTGGAACATAAACAACATCTAGCAAAGGAACTGGCTTAGTTTTCTTTTTGGGGTCTGGACATTGGCTTTGGATCACTGAGAGAAAAAGAAGGATGAGTAATATCTCCTAGATACTTATTTAGGAACTTCCTAGCTTGTGGTATTTTATTCTAGAAGCCCAAATAGAGTGAACAAGAAAACTGGTATTAAGAAATGGAGGTGTTGCTGTAACAAATACCTAAACATTCAGAAGTGGATTTGCAACTTGGTAAAGGGTAGAGGACAGAAGAGTTTTGAGATTAGAAAATGCCTACCATACAATAGAAGCATTTTTAAATGTGATTCCAGTGATGTCTATGAGAGAAAAGAAGAGATCTGTAAAGAAAGCCTCATATTTCTTTGAGAACATCTAGGCAGTTGGGAACAAAATATTGTCAGAATATGGATGATAAAGATCATGCTGATGAAAACTTAGACGAAAGTGAAGAAAGCTTTTTGGGCAATGGAGGAGAGGTCATCCTTATGATGTAGCAAAAAAACCCAAAACATACCACCACCACCAACAAAACGAACAAACTTTTGTTATGGTTGCCCAAACAGCCTTAGACATGGCTCTCTTGCAATTTTAACTTTAGTAGAACAGATATTATCCAACAGTCATAACGGTTGTGCATAATGTTACTGTGCAGGGTCCTGAAACTAGACAGGAGCGCTTTTGGAGAGAATATAAAGACAGAGATGAATAATCAAGCACTAGATTTAGGGAAAGTCAAGAAAGGCCTATCTGAAGAAATGCCAACTGAAATGAGAATTTGCACAGTATATGGAATAAATCAGTAAATTTTGAAAAATGACAAAGACCTTCCTCTTTTACAGCATGCTCACTGGTGAAATAAATGGTCAATGAATATACATTCAAGTTAAACCAGTGGCTAATAATCACTAGAGAAGTAAAGCAGATGTGTACCAGAGGGGAGGATCTCGGCTTGCTCTTCTGTATAGTTTGGTCAAATCAAGTCACATTTGAAGGGAACATAGAAAGAAAATAAAGAAATGCTCTTTGGCTGACAGAATGCACAGGCCACGACCTAGTGATGATGCTATGTTTAGTGGTTTGTAGAACCATAAAGAAGGTGACTGTGACTGAGCTGTGGGAGGTAAGGATAATAGTAAGAGATGGAGTCCGGAAGAAAAGTAGAGATTTATAAGCCATTGTAAGGGCTGTGGCTTTTAATCTGCAAGAACACAATCTGACTGGATTAAACATATTTAAGATGCAGTGATAACAGTGTGTTAATGAGAGATAGAATCAGAAAGTATTTAGATGGCTATTGTTGGTCAACTATGGTGGTTTATAAATGAAATCTCAACATTTGGAAGGCTGGAGCAGAAAGATGACAAGTTTGAGGACAGTCTAAGCTACATAGCCATACCATGTCTCAAAAATACAATAAACAAGCAAAATCAAAGGCTATTGGGATAATCTGAAAAAGAGTTGACCCTGGGTATGGTAGTATAAGGAGAAGCAAGACTCTAGACCCAACAGCAGTTAATTCCTGATCAGTGATTGCAGTGAGGAGCTGAGTATGTGTGCATGGTTAGATAGAGCAATTAAAAGGAAAAGAGGAGCCAGTCAGTGACCTGGAAGTTTATAAATAGACATCAGAATTAAATCTAATATTAAGATTTGAAAGACTAAAAACTCCAAACTGACCCTTAAACTATAGCTCAGTTGTACTAATAATATAACTTTGATAGGAAACCTCAGCTATACCACCACATGTAACTCATGAACCACATGAAGAAGATAATACAAGTCACACATAATTTAGGGCTCAGAAATTAAATGCCATGAGTGTAGATTGTAATAGAGACTAATTGACTTGCCTAAGAGGCTCTACATTTATTAGAATCATAGAACCTTTGAGCAAAGACCAAGAGGATCAAATTTTAAAATATAAAGTAGAATTTTTGATGAAAGGGTAATTGAAGGATTTGACAAATTATGGGTGTTGGCATGAAGATATACATTATATTATTTTACATGCAAGATCCTTTGGAATTTAAAAAATATTTTACAATATAAATTCCTTTAACATTAGTTATTTCTAGACATATATGCATATATATTTATTTATACATATATTTATATGCAATGAATACAGGCATATCTGTATATGTATATCGATAAGTAACATCTTTCCTTTTTATGTAAATAAGCAAAAGATATTAAAATTATAGTTTTAAAAACTCATATAATATCATAGAATCTTCTTGCCAATCATTTCTTTTTGTTTTTCTTGTTTAGTACACCTTGTCCACTGATAATGGTACACTAATATTTCTCTTCCCTCCATAGTATAACAAATATATTTATAAGCAAGTCTTCACCCATGTTGTGCCAACGACATCTAATTGTCTTGTATTTACTTACAGTTCCCAATTTATTACTACAGATGAGATGATGGTGTTCTTAATTTGGACATTAACTAAATAGAACTAGAATTTAGCTTGACTATGGAATACTTTCATGTACCCTGCTTATTCCCAATGTTTCTTTTCACTACTTTAGATTTTTAGTTTATCCTCTGTGTCCACAAGAATATCTAAGCACCTTTATTTGCTGTTTTACCATTTCAATACAGTGTCTCTGATAGCCCGCTTGCAGGAAAAGAACAAATAACATGCATAACTTTCTCTGTCCCTCCTCTTACTTAGAGTATATACTTGGAAATTGTGTGTTTTTCCTCTTATTGAAATAGTTACAGTTCCCTTTGAAGAATATCCAGGTCTTTTGTCAGTTTAATCATCTAACAGTGTCTTCCTCAGTGTCCTGAAATTTATCTTTTGGAAATGTAATCTTCAAGGAAGGCAATGCCACTATCTCCCAGCTTCTATGAGAAGGAAGGAATGTAACTGTGATCAAGCTCTTACTTCATGTTGCAAAATGACTGCCATCAAGAAGTGAGATAGAACTAGCCACATATAATAGATGGTACTGTCAGTTACTCCTACTCAAACACTAGTTATTATTTGTCTTGGAAATGTGTGCAATAGGACACGTCCATTTGGCTACATAAAAGAGTAAGATTGCTTTCTGTCATTGCAATAATACTTTTAGCAGATTGTCTGTGATGTGTATCACATCTTGCCATAATGCTTCATCACTAACAAGAGTCGTTTCTTTCTGTATCTCCATAGAAAGATTTTGGACGGTGGGGAATTCTTTCTCTAATTTCATTTCCCATAACTTTGTATTGAAGCTTTATTCTCCATCTCTTGAATTTCTGCCACTTACCTTTTGTAAAGTTTGAAAGCAATATCTTATCTTGATCATTATAATTAACTCTTTTGTGTTTGAATATTGGCAAAATCCTGAAACAATATTTTATTATGATTGTATACACACTGTTCACGGCAGGGCTCAGCTCAGTGATTCTGCTTTCTATTTAAAACATACTTCCTGGAAGTTTTAATTGCCTTCCTCCATTATTTAGACTTTTCATTTCTGTGACAAAATACCTGAATAGAACAACTTTAGAAAGGAAAGATTTAATTTTGCCTCACAATTTCAGATGTGTCAGACAGTTATACTATGGGGGAGAGAGAGAGAGTAAATAAAAGTAAGAAAAGCAAAGGGTGGAAGGAAGAAAGGGAAGAAATAAAAAGAAAGAAGGAAGCAAAGAAAGAAAGAGAAAAAAAAGAAGGAAGGAAAGAAGAAAGGAATGAAGGGAGGAGGGAGTAAGGGAGAGAGGGAGAAAGAAAGGAAGGAAGGAGGAAAAGAAGGAAGGAAGGAAGGAATAAAGGAAGGAAGGAAGGAAGAAAGAAAGGAAGGAAGGAAGGAAGGAAGGAAGGAAGGAAGGAAGGAAGCAAGGAAGGGAAGGAAGGAAATTTTAAGGCTCATTGGAGTAGATGCAATAAGATTAGAGGGGTATGTATGTAAAGCATAGATATGGAGTAATGATCACAATTACCTAAGCAGCAATCTCTTGAATATAGTTTAAAAGAATCAAAACAGATCAAAACATTATAGCCAATGGACACCAAAAGTCTTAAATATATAAGAAATAAATCATTAGAGAAAGCTCGTTAGGACTACATTCTTGGAGCACTAACATCCAGGATGAAAAAAAAATGTACTTGGTGTTTGGGTTTTACCTTTCTTGCATAGCTATGCTGAAAATACCTCAACAATTTAAGAGCAGAAATATTTATTGTGGTCAGAGTGTTATAAGGTTAATTATTTGAGATGCCACATTTTTTTTTCAAATTTTTATTATCAAACTGATGTACAGAGAGGTTAGTTTCATACGTTAGGCACTGGATACATTTCTTGTACTGTTTGTTACCTTGTCCCTCATTCCCTCCTCTCTCCTCCCCTTTTCCCTTTCCCCCCATGAGGTGCACATTTTGAAGGACTGAATCTCAGAGTCTATTAGAGCATTAGCAGTCTGCAGGCAGCCAGTTGTTACAAGGTCCTGCAGCCCGCAAGTACCCTTAACACTGTTAGGAAACAGGCTATATATGAACTAGAAACATTTTACCTTTCAAATATATATACACACATACACACATATATACATCTTCTCTCTATATCTCTATCATCTATCTATCTATCTGTATATCTATCTACCTACTTATCTATCTACTTACCCACCTACCTACCTACCTGCTCCAAATCACTTGCTTCCTAACGCATAAAAATGATCCAGTTTCCTTACATTTTAATGTAGAGGATTTCTGCTAGAGGTGTGGCTTGAGTGGTAGAGCACCTTTCTAGCAAGCACAAAGCCCTGGTTTCAACCCCACTTCTACTAAATTAAATTACTTTTAATTTTTTTGTGTGCAAATGTTAGTTGTCAATTTTTAAAAAGCAACTATGAACAAGCATTATATAATCTTTAGAGTTGTGGACATTGTCATAACTAGTGTGAATTTCTTAAAATAAAATAAGATAGAAACGAATGAAAAAATATATTCTAGTAAGCTATATTAATTGTGTCTGCCAACTTTGTGGAAATAGATACATGACCACTACACTTTTTAAAGAATTGATTACTAGTGCACCTAACTTTTTGTTTAGTTGTTAGTGTATCATGCTAATTATTTTGAAGTTTTCAAAATTCACCTTCTCTCTTTATATTTTATACATATATATATTTTCTGCATATATTTCCCATATGTATACATGAATATGTATTTCTTATATGTGCATTTAGAAACTATCCTCGATATATATTTCCATATACATATATTGTAAAACAGTTATCATTTAGAGAAAAAAATGCAGTTTGTACCAGGCTCACACTTTGTTCTACATTTTAACAATTTTAGTTTTTGCTGTGGCCATAGGTCAACATTGCTTTTCTGTCATTTAGAACACTTTAGGCACTTATTGCCAATGGCATTATGCTTGGTGCTATTCAGTGAAAGTTGAAATTTAATGGAGCTTACATTAGAGGAGTTTAAGCATGAGATGGAACAATAACCCAAATAGAAGGTATTAGAAATGTAAGAGGGGGACAAACTGTTCAAATACAAAATCCCTCTTGCTTTGAACAACACATAATGTACGTTTTCAGAACATTAGGCTCCAGGTCTAAAGCTTCAAAGTGTAAAGGAGGAAAAAAAAGGAAAAATTTAGAACATGGGTGGTTTTGAATATGAGCCAGACTGCAGTTGCACTGAATGTTTTCCCTCTCATTTAGTTGTGTTCTAAAATATTTCAATCAGTGGCAGATCTAGACAGCTATTCATTAGCTACTCTGAAGACTACAAAGATTTTGTGAGATATGATTAATAGGTGGAATGTGCGTATTACAGTTTCTGGGGCTGTGGAGGAAATGCTGGGAGCCACACAGCCCCAGAACTGTGTTTACTTCTTTCAGCCCTGCCAAATCCATCCCCCTTCATGGCATCAGAAAATTGCTACTTGTGCTCTGCTCTGTACTTTGCTAAATTTGATAATGAGACTATGTCACTTCCAGCTGGGATTTTTGAAGATCACTTATAAATATTATTTTCTGAAGAAAATGCTTTCTCTTTTGCCACACAACTTCGAATATTTGAGAAATTAAAAGAAATCAACCAGTGACAATTATCTGCATGTTTGCCCTTGGAATAATTCATTTTGGACAATTGAATTGCCCCAGAGACTCAGCAGAAACAACAGAGGTAGTAATTATTGGCTAATTGCACTGCTTTTTCATTTTTTAATAATAAAATTGTACATGGAAAAGCACTCAGTAGATTAATGTAGGTGTTCATTACCTACTAAGATAGTTTAGGTTATCTATGTTTAGCTTGCTTTTATGAAATAAACTGAAGGATTTCAAACAATACTGGGCTAGGATATAGAGAGATGAGCTAATGTAAAGTTATTAATCAATCAAGAAAATATTGTTATATTAAAGAATGATGGAAAATTATCCTGACGTTGAAGTGAAAATATGCATTTTAAGATATATTAGTCATTAATTTTTTTCTCTTACAAATTCTCATTTATGTTTTTGGACCATCTTCCACTGATGTTTCTGTAAAGTTTACCAAAATATAAAATTAAAACAATATGGCATTAAAAGTTTAGTTATAAGATATATATAGTTCAAATCAATTTTTTAAAGTTAAATTAAAATGTTCAGTTCATTATTGTTGTGGTTAGATCAGAGTTTCTGAAAATTCAAGATCTGTATTTACAACTCAGTTATTTATATGTTTATTTACTGTGGGTATTAATTGGTGTGTAAGGGTTGATTAAGTCCTAAGAAACATAGCATATAGTATATCATTATATAAAACTGCAAAGGAATTCATGTGCAATGATAGTTCTGGTAATAGACAATGATACATTCTCATGGACCTGGGACCATGTAAAATAGGCATTCATAATGACACTGTACCCAAACAATGAAAATTGCTTCTTGATGGAGGAAAGGGGAAAAATAAACCCAAATTACTGCAATAATATATGTCTTAATTTTAATATTATATTACAAAATTATGCTTCTTAATATGTATTTTTTCAATAGGATTTTCTTGAATACCACACAAGGGGCACTGTCAGTGAATGCTTGCGAGACACATAGAATATATGCAAGGTTAATGCTACACAATTATGATGAATCAACGGTGACATTTGATGAGCTTCCTCTTGCTATTTGCAATATATAGTAGTCACTTCAACAGAGGTGCCAAACACATGGTGATTGGTTGTCTTGGGCACTGGGTAGTTTATATTGGATCCCCCTTGCTTTTGTGTATACTTGGCTTTGGGGATTAATTAAGAATTATTTGTATTTCATTATCTCTAAAACAATAGTCAACTTAAAATTAATCATGTCAAGTCTTAAAGAGGAAAAAAGTCTACAATACATGAATGATTATCATAGTTACAAGTTATTTTCTCATATTAAACAAAATTAGTAAGTTCATTAAACCTAATTCTATGGAATTCATTTAATTTTCTATTGTTTACTTTTGCTGGAAATTTGGAACTACTGATTTAACATTTTGATTACATTGCTATTATGTATTTCTATTTACTTCTAATTTGCATACATAGTTCTATACAAAGTTTTTAAGGAAATAATTATATCAAAAGCTTCTCAGGCTGCGTTTTGTAGTGCATGCCTGTAATCTCATGTAGGAGGAGATAGGAGGATACCTATCTAAGGCTGGATGGTGCAAAAGCAAAACTGTATTTGGAAAACAAGTAAAGCATAAAAGACTGGGGTCACATTCAAAGTAGAATGCTTGATTAACAAGTTCTGAGCTCAAACCATGGTACCCTCTGTTTTTATCCCCAATAAATACAATAATATATATAATACATACAATAATAATAAATACAATAATGAATAAATCTTTTTTTCAAATCACTAATTGGGCTTGAACTCTGGGCCTTGGTGCTGTCCCTGAGCTTTTCAGCTCAAGCATAGCACTCTACCACTTTGAACCACAGCATCACTTCGAGTTTCCTGGTGGTTAATTGGAGATAAGAGTCTCATGGACTTTCCTGTCCTGGCTAGCTTGAAATCACTATCCTCAGATCTCAGCCTCTTGAGTAGCTAGGATTACAGACGTGAGCCATCAACCCCTAGCCAATAAATTTATTCTTACTTCAAAATTTTATTTTAACATTCTTTGCCCTACATTGGATATCATGAGATTTTAACTAATTTCTTTTTATGTGCATCATACCTAGTGATATATAGTCTGTATCTATATCTGTGCCTATATAGGTCTGTAAGTTTTCATGGTCGAGAAATTATGAGAAAAAAATCCATAACGATTCCTAAATAAGGTGAGAGTGAAATAAAAGTGAAACACAGATATAAGAGTTTAGAAAGCTGGGAATATGGCCTAGTGGTAGAGTGCTTGTCTCACATATATGAAACTCTGGGTTCGATTCCCCAGCACCACATACACAGAAAAAGCCAGAAGTGACACTGTGGCGTAAGACCTAGAGTGGTAGCCTTGAGCATAAAGAAGCCAGGGACAGTGCTCAGTGCCTGAGTCCCATGACCCAGGACTAGCAAGAAGCAGAAGAAAAAAAAAAAAGAGTTTAGACATTGCAGTCTGGGCCTCTGTTGTTGGTTCCAAATACAGAGATGATACAAGATAATATTAGGTCAGGATTAAAAAAGAATACATCAGATTGTATCCTCTTGAAGAGACAAGACAGTGGTTAAATGAAATGAACACCCCATTGTAGAGCATGGGTTGCAGCTCAGTGGTTGAGTGTTTTCTCAGAAGGAAAGGGACACTGTGTTTAGCTGAGAAGCAGTACGATAGGAAAGTCCATGAAATTCCAAGTATGACAGAAAATATAACCCACAATTTCTCCATTAAACCCAATTATTGTGACTAAAAGCATATAATATATTTGCTTTCTATATTTGGCTTTTTAATTTTTTTGATGTTTTTGACATTAAAATATATGCATTTCAGGGCAATTTTTAAAGCTTCATTCTCATCATTGAGACTGATTCTCCAGAGAAATTTCAGTGTTTGAGACTGAAATCTTTCTATGCCTTTCTTCTAATTCTGTCATTTCCAATCCTGATTTTTCCAGTCTCAGAAATTTTATAAAATATTACAAAATTTTATATTAAAAATTATATTACAAAATTTTATAAACTATTACTTTCATAATAAATTAAAAATAATTACTTTTTTAACAATTCATATGACTATTGGATTTTTATGAATTTTAACTTTAAATTTATAGTGCATTAAAGTGTAGCTCTCATATTACATAAAATTTATTTGGTCACTTGGATATCTGAATGACATATATAACTGTATTAGAAAAGCTGAAACCACAGTAACATAAGACTTCCACAGAACAGCTATTGGGACACCTAGACCTGGCCCGCGAGCACACAATGGGCTGAGGGCCCTTTAATGTGAATGTCACCTCCACAGTGATAGGCAGATGCTGCCAGAAGCAGGTTTTGATTAGTGATCAAACTCCTCTTACATGCATACTGGTAGTATCAGTAGGGTTATGAAATTAATAATCTTTGTGTAGTATAATTCCAGAAAGCCAAATAAATACAGTAAGAATGCCTAGGTTATCTTGGTATCTGTGCTTTTATGTATTCAACTTTATTTTTTTTATAAAGGCAAAATAAAATTATTAAATGGAAAATTTGACTTAATTCTTTTTATTCCTAAAAGACATTTTGTTTAAACCAATATAAGAATGTGGCTATGATGTAGCTATTTTCACTAATCTCACTGAAAAATTCTTAAGAAATTTTCCTTATTCTTGAATATTTGTGGTCTGATTGATTAAAATTTCAACATCTAAATAAATATTTTGACACAGGCATTTCTTCAACAGTCATTCATTGCCCAATTTTAAAATAGAACAGTTACTTGATGTAAATAATGTTTGGAACTCTGCTTTGGGGACCCTCTCCCAATGAAGTGTCTGAAGAATTTCCTTGTTTTTCTTTCAAGAAATTCCTTTCACTTTCAAATAAAATTACTTTGTTTACCTTTTAAAAGTCTATGTCAGCTTTCACCCTCATTTTTGTTCTCTCTATATATGTATATTGTTTGCTTCCCATAAAAAGCTATTTTTTCAAGATTGGGTATTGTGGCATATATCTATAATGCCAGTTCTTTAGATGCTGACACAGGAGGATAATGCATGTGTGAACAGCCTGGAAGACAAAAGACAAAAGACAAAAGAGAGGTGTTCTTTGTTTTCTTTTTTCCTCCAAAAACTGCAATAAAAAAACTTTTTGAATACGGATTAGCATTTGAAGCCAAGTTTCTTTTGAAGATACTTATCCACAATATAAAATTGCCATGTTTTTCAAATCTCTTTAAGTAATTCTCTGATGAATTATATCTGACTACTATTTTAAGAAGAAGCAGTATTCATTACTTATAACAAGAATAAAAATATGTAGGGATAGGGGAATATAAATTCCTCCAAGACATATTAAACATAACTAAATATTTCTTAAGTCTCCTAGAAACTGATGAGTCCATCTGTGAAACTGAGAAACCACATGGCATTTGGAAAACTAAAATGATGTCTGGAGTTAAATTCACCGATAGACAGTGGTTTAATGTGGACACTATTGAAGCCATTAAGATATAATATTCTTTTATTTATACTGTGTTTTAAGTTTAGGGCTATCACCTCATCTTTTCTCACTACTTCTTTCGTCACTACTCTTTCATAGTCTCCTTATTTCATCTTTTAAAAAATCAGAGTTTGATTACTTTTGTCTCTTTGTATTTTTATGATATCTCTCTAATAGGTCGTGAATGTATTATGTCATTTACAAATCATCGGAAATAGTAAATTTACTTTTGGATTTGAATCTCAAATTCTTTAATATTTAGTACAATTTTTAAAATATGAAACAAAGATACTATTGATCCTTTAAATTATTATTCACTTGTAATTATATATGTTGTCACTTTTAGGGAAGCATGTAGCTTTTTATTTCTAGATACTGTAAATTTTTATCTAAGTTCAAAATAGACAAAGTTGTCCACCAATTAAACTGTTCTTACCAACAAATGTAGAATCATCCAACAAATGTAGACTCATCCTATTTTAGACAAGGCTCTCCAGATAGAAATACATAAATATGCACATGGTCATATGTACACACACACACACACACACACATCATCATCATCATCATCATCATCATCATCATCATCTCTCTATAGGTAGATTAATAGATAGATAGGAAGAGGTTAGTGGGATTTATTAGGGGAATGGACCTAACCTCTGTTATTGGCTGAGAAATCTCATGACAGGCCACCTGCTGCCTGGAGATTCTGGAACATGTAGTCTGTGTTCAGTCTCCTCCAGACTAAGTAATCCAATGGTACAATTCTTTGGGCTGAAGGCTTGTGAACTTGGGATGGAAGAGTTCTGAATGCTGGTTCAAGTCCTATTTCAAGGTCCCATAAAAACACAAGTTTTGAGGGTAAGACTTTTAAGCTTCAGGAGACAGGAGGCAAGAATTCACCTTCTTTTTGTCTTTTCATTTCATCTGAGCCCTAAACTGGTTGGATGGTACCCACCCATACTGAGGGTAGAGCTTTCTCAGTCTGCAACTCGAACACTAATTTCCTCTGGAAACTCCCTCAAATACCTGGGGTAACCTAATCATTCTAATAAATACCAAACAACTTGGGTTTCCCTTTTTATAGAAGAAAGGCTGACTCAGTGTTTTCTAAAACATTGAGAATACTTTTCTGCCTGCTTTCTACTATGCCTTAATCCAGTCAACATGAAAATCAAAATCAAACACCATGAATCCATCGTTTTCTCTTCTTGTACTTAATCTCCAAATAAAATAGCAAGGCTCCATCCATAGTGATGTAATTGTCCTGGATAGACATGAAAATGACTGGAAACTTGGAGAATTTTTCATGATTCACTTCCTAGAGCTGCCTCTGCATTTGCTACTGTGCCCCTGGCCACCCATACAATAATAGCTCAACTGGTCCAACCCATGAAATATGAAGCCACCAACTATATGGAGCCATGTCCAAACAACTAGTGTCTTCGAGAGCCAACAGTCTTATAGTTGGCTCCAATTCATGAAAGCGGAAGCTCTCAAAGCCATGAGAATGAGGTCACCCAAGTCTTGTTGTCCCATCTCCCATCCAAGTGGTATGGAAAGTGTGATATGAAGGTAAAGATGATTCTCAGGTCTCAAGATTTAATGTTGCTTGCCCTATAGAGTTTGGATTTAGTTGGGACCCAGTATTCCTTCTTAAAGGCTGTTTTTCCTTTGGAAAGGGGAATATCTATTATACTGCTGTTCTTAGTTTCTTTTGAAATTAAAAAATATTTTTTGTTATCTTCTTATACTCCTCAGCATAATAAGCACCATATAGTCTACTATGATTGACCCATTCAGAAATGTGTTTCTAAATAAATTTTCTGGGGCATTTGATAGATGAAGAGTCTATATAAAGGAACAGTAAAATTGTATCTCTCAGGATTTTTTTATGGTGAAAATAAACATAATTTATTGACTTATGTCTAAGAACTCCATAAAGACAACTAGAGTATAAAATGCAGATGTTTCAATCTACACATTTATAACTGCACATCAACACAACCATCTTAATAAAGCACTAAAGTTGACAATAGTCCTTGAGTCTTGAAAGTGAAGAATTCAAGCAAGATGTAAATATAGTAAAGGTGAGAGAACATTTTATTTGAAAGAAATATGACAGAGAAAGAGAGCACATGGCATAGACATGCTATGGGAAGACAAAACATTAGCCCATCTTGGCTATCTTGTGCCAACTTCTAGGTTACAGAGATTCATTTTGGGTTAAATAGTGAGAATTGGTGTCCTTGCAAATGGCTTTTGCTTAGGTGAGTCTTCTTTCTGTTTCCCATGAAGTGTTGGAACCATAGATTTAGTACTTGTCCTTGTTTCCACATTCTTTTGTCATCACTTAAAAAATGTCTTACTTTTTAGGTCTTTTTCAGCTCTCTTCCTCCATTTTATTACTAGGCAGGTTTGGGTTTATTAGCATATCCTGCCAATTTCAAGTTCTGCTAACTCCTATTGCTAACAAAAGGGTAAATAAAATTGATTACCTGGAAGAGTCTTGAAGATAATTTTTTGTCTAGTTGTTTTTGAGGTATAGTCTCATTACTTGGACCTAGTTTGGCCTCAAACTTACTACTTAGCTCTAGGTGGCTTTGAGTATGGAAATTTTCTGCCTTATTCTCTCAAGTGCTGTTTTTTCAGGTATGGTCCACCATACTCTGACACATAGACAACTTTTGAAAAGCATTTACCCTCACTTAGATGAGCTTATATTGCCATGGAAGTTCTAGAGAAATAAAAATTCATTATAAGGGCTGGGAAAGTGGCTTAGTGGTATAGTACTTGCCTAGCATGCACAAAGCCCTGGGTTCGATTCCTCAGCACCACGAGGCAGAAAAAGATGGAAGTAGTTCTGTGGCTCAAGAGGTAGAATGCTAGCCCTGAGCAAAAAGAGGCCAGGGACAGGGCTCAGGCCCTGAATCCAAGCCCCAGGACTGCTTTAAAAAAATATTATGAGAGGTATAATTTACAATGGAAAGCTTTTGTATAAGAAGGCTTAATTTGTCCTCTGATTAAACCATAGTCTAGAAAGTGTGGTCACAGAAGCTAAGACTAGCCTACTAACTCATTAACCACAGTGGAGAACGCTGGGCTTTTTGAAATAATTTGGGTGAGATAGTCTAAGTTTAATTTGTATAGATAAAGATTCTCAAAAAGTAATAGGTTCTCTATTGAGAAGTGTCTGGCAATTGTGGGAAGAAAAAATACAGCAGACATGTGAGATGTCTTTCTTTCTGCCTCCTCTTTGCTTTCGTTTTTAAAGCCATTAATAAAGCTTCATAACAGTAAGAAATATGGTTTGTGTAAATATGATTAGATGATATGCTCTTTTGCATTAGCACAGCAACCATGATAATGTATTCTGCAGTTGTAATAACAAGCATCAGTATGAAGGTAGTTCTTCATATCAACATATTGAGATAAAAATAAAATGCAATTAGAGATGGAGATGGCAATACATACTTATCCTTCTGTAAGAAATTGTGAATAATTTAAAGGAAAGCATTTTATTGCATGTTAGTATATAGTGAACACTGGAGAAAAGACATGTTTTTAAGTACAAAATGACTTGTAAATAATGTTGACTTGATGTGTTATATGATGTTTACATAGTATCTTCTTTTCTTGATCATTTCAGCCATTAGAATAGATATTAAACTACTGTTGTGAAACAGCAGCTATAGTTTTTTTTTCTGATAATCAATGAAATTTGAACTCAGTACTTAACACTTACTAGGGAAGTATTCTACCATTGAGCAATGCCTCCAGTACCTGTGGTCTATAAATATAATATTTGACTAGATTATCTTCTATAAGTCTTGCCTTTTGTAAATTAGACTTTGTGTTTCCTTTTCAGGTACTGGATAAGGGTTAGAAAAGACATATGGGGACAACATGTTTATAAATATTTCATCATATTCTTGGTCCTAAAGGTCCACCTTTAATTTCACAGTGGATATTAAATAGAATATTAGTTTTGTTTCATATTGAAAATGAAAGAATATTTGTGCAAGATGGTAAGTAATTCTCAAATTAACCACTTTCAAAAACATGTGTAAAGCTAAGCTTGAAATAAACGTTGCCTTTGGATTTTTGCAAGAATTTCAGAACTAGAATATTTTTTAGCAATTACTTGTGGCATATAATTTAATGATATCTAAAATTTCTGTTATGAATAAGTGAGATTTTAATTAGAGCTTAATCTAATTAGCACTAATAAGTATAACTCTGATTTACACAATTTGAAGATAGTTTTAATTTAATGTCTGAAATTCCCTTCACAGACATTTGATTAGAATTTAGATTGCAGTGATCACATTTTTAATCTCCTCATTTTGCAAGTTTTTGAAAGCCATATTTTAGTCAATAATCATTTACATTTTGTAAAATTCTGTATAAATCTGTATGTCCAGGCTCAGTGATTTTTATGAAGATAAAAATGATGCCTTAAAATACTTAAAATATCTGAGCAGATTCAGGCACTTAACAGGGAAGAAGAATGAGGAGGCAAGGCTATTAAAACTTTAGCCCAAAGCTGACCTTGCAGATTCTCTTTATATTTGGAACACAGTAGTAATTTATAGGTGATTAGAAGCTATGAGAAACTCTGTGAATCCATTATAACTTCTTTTCTGGAGGATACTCATTTCACAACTGGACCTATCAGAATTAGAAGGCCTACATGTTCCCAAATGCAGGATCTAGGACTGCAGTGCTGGTAAAATGACTGGGCAGACAACCTGAGCTTAGAATGAAGTAAAACTCTGAATGTGATGTCCTTCTTGACAGCAGCACCTTCAGTTCTTAGAGAAGTCCCATTGCCAAAATCCACTTTTTCACAGTGGATGTGCTCTAAGACCAAGACTACTATCAGTCATCCTACTCTCATTGTCTCCTTTTTAAGCCCCTTCCTTCTCCTTTCCATGCTTAATCTTGATTTCTTTCCTTTATTCGGTTGATGGTACTGATGAATCTATGAGTTGAGTTGTGTTTGCTATTTATCTGTTTTACTCAAAAATTCTCAAGCTACAAAGTAAGTTGTTCAAGTAATGGAGTATTTGATCACAGGTATTCCTCACCTCCCACTCCAGGGATTACTCATCACAGAAACTGGGCCTTATGTGCATACCACAGCAGTGGTAGTACAAAATAGAAAATTATTTTTATGTTATTCCAATTTAATCAGCCTTGAAGATTCCTCTCAAGATTTTTCCCTAATTTCCTGCTCTAGGAAAGTAAACAAATACTTTTCCTAAGGTTGAAAGCCTTAGAAATTTAAAATTTGAGATTTGCTATAAAACAGTAGGAGTTCTCAAAGACTGAGGTACTAAGACTCTTGCTGTTTTGATCCTGCTCTCTCCTGTTACACATTCTTTTACCCAGAAAACGTTGGAGTATTTTAATAATAAACCAAAGAATAATTCATACTGAAAATTAAAATAGAGGAAAGCATTAAAATATTTCAGAATTAGTCTTCTTCCCAAGAGTTCTTCTCTAGTCTTCTCACTTAACAAATGTGTTGCTATCTGTGGGTTGAAAAAAGTCTAGCCAATTAAAAACATATTTCAAATTTTAGAAAGAAATCTTGCTATTAGGATAATTTGTAAAGTTTTTATTCAGTCACATAATAAATAGAGTATTCGATCCTTAGTATTTTTTTCCCTCCTGCATTTCTAATATGTAATACGGATCAATGGGTCTCAGAGCCTCCACTTACTCTTCACTCCATCAAAATTTTTGCTGCTAATTGGTTCTTCCATGTACTCATTTACTTAATAAGGCATCACATATCCTCCCTACAAAAATATACCATGAGGTGATAAACTATAGCATTATGTTTATATAATGTTTTAATTATCCATGTCAATATTTTAAATAAAGTTCTTTTTTAAAAAAATCCATATACTAAACATTTATTTTTCATCATTATGACAAAAACACTTACCAAATCCACTTAAGAAGAGGGAAGGTTTGCTTTGGCTCCCAGTTTCAGAGGTATCAATCTATGGCTGTCTGTATTGCATATGAGTCGGCATACAGTGTTAAGTCACTGGGAGAGAGCATTCTGGAGAGAATGTTGCACCTCATGGCAACTAGAAAGCAAGCTGGAGAGGAGGTAGGTGCATATTCCCTTTAGTGGCACAATATCTTACTGTCACAATTCCTATTGCCAAGGAGACTGTTCTACTGCCCACACCCCCAAAGTGCCACCGGCTTGTGACCAGACTTTTAGTATAATGGGCTGTTGTTACATGGGTATTCAAACCCAAGCAGTTGTATACTTTTGGGCACCTGGAAAACTCTGTGGTAAACAAACAAACAAAAACCTTGAAGAAGAAAATATTTATTTTGGCTTGTGGTTGCAGAGTTCAGTCCATAATCACTTTTTTGAGGAAGTCATACTGATATCCATAGTGGTGCATTCATTTACACTATGAATTAAGGGTTCCTTGCTAGTGTTTGTTCCTGTTTGTGTTCTGGATGTGTTCTTGGAGGTTAAAGGACAGCACTAGAAGCCATCATTTTAAGTTCAAAAAGGCAAAGGTCACATGTTTTCTGTCATATTTAAAAGCTAGACTTAATAGATAAGTTCATAAATGCATGCATGACCATGCAACATATTCATAAAGTAAGACTTTTGACAGGGTTTGAGGAAAAGAAAATAATAGGCAAATAATAACTAAAATGCATTGCATTTATTACTATTTTGTGAAAACAGCCTAAGAAAATTGATTATAAGGTATAGAAAAACTTCAGGAAGGGACAAAGAAAGAGTAATAGAAGGGATTAATTTGATAAAAGGCAATATATGTATGTGTGAAATACTATGGCAAAAACCTTTGGACATTTAAGATTCACTTTAAAGCTACATGATTGGAATGTTAAACAGGTCCAGTTTCATCTTTAAGATATTCATCTTGGGAAACATATAGCTCCAAAAAGAAAATCTGCAATCCATCTCTTATTTTTTATAATTAGTATGCTTAACTAAGGATAATTAACTCAGCTATTTGGGAAAAGATTATGAATTTAAATATGTAATGGCACAGTAAGCTTAGAATTTTAAGTTTCTGTTTTTAAGTTTGAAGTACAGCCAAAGAATTATTAAATCAGAATTAACTAAGGTGTTTCAGTGTTTTAGAGTGTTATTTCTTGTTCTTTTGGACTGTTATTTCATAAAGAATTGAGACCTTCTATTTGAAGAAGTGTTTTGGGGTCAGAATGCTGCAGGTGATGAAGACAATGAAATCATTGAAAAATCCCCGTTACTTATTTTTTTTCTATAAAATGAATTGACACCAACCCCAATAGAAAACAAAAAGATTTAAACCTAAAAACCTAGAAACAAGATCTGTGTTTGTCTCTTTATGTCATTCGAATTCTCTGCTGGACTTGCTAGAGATTTCATTAGTAGCAGTTCTTTGCTTATAATGACAAGCTTCCTCATGAATGCTGTTTCAGGCATACAGTGTTTGATAAGTTCCTTGAAGCCAAAGATTGAAAGGATTCATGGTAAAGTGGGAAATAAAAAGAATTAACAATCTTAACAACAAAAAAAGAGATCTATGTTTATGTTTTAGTATGAGCACATTGTCTTTAAGATAAAACATACACAGTCCTTCCAACTTTTATACCAGTATAATTTAGTTATATACAATTAACTTAGACAACTATAGTTCCTATTTCAACAATTTATTTGTAGCTATTTTGAAACAACTGTAATATATAAGTAACTATAAGAAATTATTGTGTGACTTACCCTGTATTGTGGTTTGGGTGTGAAGGGTCCCAACTAAAACCTTATATGTTGAGATTTGGTCCTTACTTGGTGTTCCTATTTAGAGTTAATTGATGGTTCTGAGGCTCTGACCTAACCAATAGAATAATCCTTGATGGGTTCATAATATGATGTAATTATTGTAAAGTGAGGCCTAGCTGGTGGAAGGTAGTGACTCATGAGTGATATTGAGATATATACCTGTGTCTTTCTTTCTGTATTTTGTGCTTGTCATGAATTTAGGAGCCTTTCTCCCCCATATATAGCAATGGCCATGAGGCTTTGACTTGCCCCATGTCTGAACAAACAGATTCTGAAAACCATGGACTGAAACCTATGAAACCAAGAGCTAAAATGAACCTTTCCTCTTTTTCAATTGCTTCTCAAGTATTTGTAATAGAAATATAAGTCTATCACCAACATAAGTCTACAACATGCTTTCAGTTTCTGACTCTTCATATTGACAGAAACTTATTTCTCCATTTTCCCAGGCTAAATGCTGAATTATACAATTGCTGGGCCCTGCAATAAGTACACATTTAGTTCCATATGAATCTGCATTATTATTATTTTTTTCATTTTTATTTTATTTTTCAAATTTTTATTATCAAACTGATGTACAGAGAGGTTAGTTTCATATGTTAGGCATTGGATACATTTCTTATACTGTTTGTTACCTTGTCCCTCAAACCCCCCTCCCCCCTTCCCCTTTCCCTCCCCCCCCCAGGTGTTCAGTTCACTTACACCAAACAGTTTTGCAAGTATTGCTTTTGTAGTTGTTTGCCTTTTTTTACCCTGTGTCTCTCAATTTTGATATTCCTTTTCAATTTCCTACTTCTAATACCATTATACATGGTTTCCAATATACTCAGATAAGATTACAGAGATAGTGTAGGTACAACCACAGGAAGGTGATACAAGAACATCATCAATAATAGAAGCTACAGATACACATGGGACATTGAAAGTAGTTACAACTGTGATATAACAATCGTTTCCATAACATGGAGTTCATTTCACTTAGCATAATCTTATGTGATCATAAGGGTATAGCTATTAGGCTCTTGTGATTGTCTGCTATGACTTGCCTAAACCTGTACTAATTATTCCTAATAAGGGAGATCATAGAGTCCATGTTTCTTTGGGTCTGGCTCACTTCACTTAGTATAATTTTTTCCAAGTGCTTCCATTTCCTTACAAATGGGGCAATGTCATTCTTTCTGATAGAGGCATAAAATTCCATTGTGTATATGTACCACATTTTCCTGATCCATTGGACTACTGAGGGGCATATGGGTTAGTTCCAGATGCTACCTATGACAAATTGTGCTGCGATGAACATTTTTGTGCTGGTGGCATTACTGTGATTTTGTTTGTGGTCTTTTGGATAGATACCCAAAAGTGGGGCTGCTGGGTCATAGGGGACGTCTATATTTAGCCTTCTGAGGAATCTCCATACTGCTTGCCAGAGTGGCTGAACCAGTTTACATTCCCACCAACAATGAAGTAGGGTTCCCTTTTGGCCACATCCCCTCCAACAATTGTTTTTTTATTGTTTTTTTGGCCAGTCCTGGGGCTTGGACTCAGGGCCTGAGCACTGTCCCTGGCTTCTTTTTGCTCAAGGTTAGCACTCTGCCACTTGAGCCACAGCGCCACTTCTGGCCGTTTTATGTATATGTGGTGCTGGGGAATTGAACCCCAAGGCCCCATGTATACGAGGCAAGCAATCTTGTCTCTAGGCCATATCCCCAGCCCCAACAATTGTTATTGTTAGTTTTCTTGATATATGACATTCTTACTGGGGTGAGATGGAATCTCAATGTTGTTTTGATTTGCATTTTTTTTATGGCCAGTGATGTAGAGCAGTTTTTCATATGTCTCTTGGCCATTCTCATTTCCTCATCAGAGAAGTCTCTTTGTAAGTCTTTAGCCCACTTGATGAGGGGGCTATTGGTTCGTTGCGGTTCTGTTTTGGAAGAAGGTAATTTTTTTAGTTCTGCATATATTTTAGATATGAGGCCTTTGTCCATTGAATGGCCGGTAAAGATCTTCTCCCAGTCTGTGGGCTTTCTGTTTATCTTGCGAGCTATGTCCTTTGCCTTGCAGGAGCTCTGCGGTTTGATGCAGTCCCATTTATCCAACCTTTCTTTGATGTGTAGCCGTTCTGGGTCTTTGTTAAGGAAGTTCCGTCCTGTGCCAAGGAGCCCAAGTGTTTCTCCTACTCCTTTATTTAGTGTTTTCAGGGTGTCTGTTTTGATTTCGAGGTCTCTGATCCATTTGGAATTGATTTTGGTGCAGGGTGATATATAAGGATCTAGTTTTAGTTTGTTGCATGTGTTGAACCAGTTTTGCCAGCACCATTTGTTAAAGAGGCTACATTTCTTCCAAACTATTGTTTTAGCTCCTTTATCAAAGATTAAGTAGGCATAGTTCTGTGGGTTCATTTCTGGGTCTTCAATTCTGTTCCATTGGTCTTCAGGCCTGTTCTGGTGCCAATACCAAGCTGTTTTTATTACTATATCTTTATAATACAGCTTGAAGTTGGGTATTGTAATTCCTCCAGCACTGTTCTTTCTGCTTAGGATTGCTTTTGCAATTCTAGGTCTTTTATTGTTCCATATGAATTTCTGGATTGCTTCCTCTATTTCATTAAAAAATGGTGTTGGGATATTAATGGGTATTGCATTGAATTTGTAGATCACCTTTGGCAATATTCCCATTTTGACTATCTTAATCCTCCCAATCCAGGAGCATGGGAGGTTTTTCCATTTCCTTAGTTCTGACTTAATTTCATTTTTTCAAGCTTTTAAAGTTCTCCTCAAAGAGGTCTTTCACTTCTTTGGTTAAGGTTATTCCTTGGTATTTTATGTTTTGGGGGGCTATTGCAAAAGGAGTTGCTTTCCTGACTTCAGCCTCGGTCTTCGGGTCGTTAGCATAGGGAAATGCCGTTGATTTTTGAGGATTTATTTTATATCCTACAACTTTGCCAAAGTTTTGGATCAGTTCTAGTAGCTTGGGGGTAGAGTCTATGGGATTCTTTAGGTCATGTCATCTGCGAAGAGATAAAGTTTAACTTCATCTTTTCCTATTTGGATCCCCTTTATATTTTCTTCTTACCTAATTGCTCTGGCTAGGAATTCCAGTACTATGTTGAAGAGCAGGGGAGAGAGTGGACATCCCTGCCTTGTTTCTATTTTAAAGGGAATGGCTTTAGTTTTTCACCATTTAGAGTTATGCTTGTTGTTGGTTTGTCATAAACTGCCTTGATTATATTCAGGAATTTTCCCTGGAATCCCAGTTTTTCCAGGGCTTTTAGCATAAATGGGTGCTGGATTTTATGGAATTCTTTTTCTGCATCCAGAGATAAAACCATGTGGTTCTTTAGCTTGCTCTGGTTGATATGGTAGATTACATTAATTGACTTGCATATATTAAACCAACTTTGCATCCCTGGGATGAATCCAGTTTGATCGTGGTGTATGATTTTTTTTGATGACCTGTTGAAGTTGATATGCCAGAATTTTGTTGAGAATTTTTGCGTCTATGTTCATCAGGGAAATCGGTCTGTAGTCCTCTTTCCGTGAGGCGTCTCTGCCTGGTTTTGGGATGAGGGTTATACTGGCTTCATAGAATGAGTCTGGTAGTGAACGTTCTCTTTCAATTTCATTGAAGAGTTTGAGAAATAATGGTGTGAGTTCTGTTTTGAAGGCCTTGTAGAATTTTGCAGTGAATCCATCTGGACCTGGGCTTTTCTTGGATGGGAGATCATTTATTTCCATTTCTCTTTCAATACTGGATATGGGTCTGTTTAGAAGGTTTACATCTTCATGGTTAAGTTTGGGGATATGAATTTTTTTCTAGGAAATCATCCATTTCTTCCAAGTTCTCGAATTTGTTGGCGTAAAGGTTTGCAAAATAGTCCCTTATTATTTTCTGAATTTCGGTTATTTCTGTGGTGATGTTACCTGTTTCATCTCTTATCTTGTTTACTTGAGTGTGCTGCCTTCGTTTTTTGGTCAGGTTTGCCAGGGGTCTGTCTATCTTGTTGATTTTTTCAAAGAACCAACTCTTTGTTTTGTTGATTCTTTCGATTGTTTTTTCGTCTCTAATTGATTTAATTCTGATTTGATTTTAATTATTTGCTTCCATCTATTGACTTGCGGTTTGGCTTATTGTTCTCTCTCAAGGAAATTAAGGTGCTTCCTTAAATTATTGAGGTGCTGTTTCTCCAGTTTGTTGATGTACACACTCAGAGATATAAATTTTCCTCTGAGTACTGCCTTTGCTGTGTCCCAAAGGAGCTGGTACTTTGTGTCCTCAACTTGGTTGAAGTCCATAAACATTTGAATTTCCATTTTAATTTCTTCACTGACCCACTGATGGTTCAGCAGTGTGTTGTTTAGTCTCCATGAATTGTAGGATTTTCTGCGGTGGCTGTTTCAGTTGAGCTCTAATTTTATTCCATTGTGGTCTGAGAGAATGCAGGGAATGGTTTTGATGCTTCTGAATTTGTACAGATTTTCTTTGTGTCCTAAGATGTCATCTATTTTGGAGAATGTTCCTTGTGCCACTGAGAAGAATGTGTATTCTGTTGTTGCTGGGTGGAATATTTTGTAGATGTCGGTTAAGTCTAGTTGGTCTACGCAATTATTTAGTTCTGTGGTTTCTTTGTTCAGTTTTTGGCGTGTTGATCTGTCCAGATGTGATAGTGGAGTGTTAAAGTCCCCAACTATCAATGTGTTTGGGTCTATGAGTGTTTATAGAGTCAGTAGTGTTTGTTTGATGAAGTTGGGTGCTCCTGCATTTGGTGTGTAGATATTTAGAATGGTTATATCTTCCTGTAGGAGAGATCCCTTTACTAGTATGTAGTAACCTTCTTTGTCTCTTCTTAGCTTTTTTAATTTGAAGTCAATTTTGTCTGATACTAGGATTGCAACTCCAGCCTGCTTATGGGGGCCATTTGATCCCAGCCTTTTACATTTAGAAGATGTTTACTTTTGCTGGATATATGTGTCTCTTGGAGGCAGCAGAAAGATGGATCCTGATTTTTGATCCAACTTATGAGCCTATGTCGTTTGATTGGAGAATTAAGTTTATTAATGTTGAGAATTAGGATTGAGAGATGATCTTTTTTTCCTTTCATTATCACTATCTTGTTTAAAGCTGTGTATTCCCATTTCTTGATCTGATGTTTATTATTTAGGGTTCATTTCGCTGCCTGTATTGGGATCTTGATTATTTTCCCTGTATAGTACATCTTTGAGGATTTTCTATAAAGCTGGTTTGGTGGAGATATATTGTTTCAGTTTTTCCTTACTGTGGAAGACTTATTTGACCTTCGGCTATGAATGAGAGTTTGGCTGGGTACAGAATTCTTGGTTGGTAGTTATTTTTATTTAGTGTTTGGTATACTTCATTCCAGGCTCTCCTTGCTTTCATGGTCTCTGCTGAGAAGTCTGGGGTAATTCTGATTGCTTTTCCTTTATATGTGATTGTTTTATTCTCCCTAACAGCTTTAAGGATTCTTTCCTTGTACTCTACTGAACCTGTTTTGATCACAATATGTCTGTGGAATGTCCTATTCTGGTCTGGTCGGTTTCGGGTTCTAAATGCTTCTCGTATGTGTATAGGCCTTTCCTTCTGGATATTTGGGAAGTTCTCAGCTAATATTCTTTAAATAGATTGCCTATCCCATTATCCTCTTTCTCCAAGTTTTCCTCAATACCTATTACCCTTAAATTGGGCTTCCTGATCGTGTCTTGAATCTCCTGTAGCGATCTGTTTTGTTGATTGGACTGGATTTGTATTGATTTTTGATCTTTCTCCATAGAATCTAAGGAATCTTTAGCTCCTGAGATTCAATCCTCTGCTTCAGTTAGTTGGGACTGTAGGCTAGCTACTTGATTTCAAATCTCTTTTCCTTCTGAGTGGTCTTTCCTGATGATTTCCATGTCATTTCTTATGTCTTTTATGGACTTCTTTACTTAATTAACTTCATTACTTTGGTGTTTATTGTTATCTCTCAAATCTTTAAGCTGGGTAGCTATCTTTTCATTTGACTCTTGAAGTTCATTGATCTTTCTATTTGTGGATGCCATGAAATTCTCCATTAATTTTTGCTTTGCCTCCTCACGTTCTAGAATAATTGACTGAAGAGATTCAAACTTTTCATTTATCATGTTTATCAGTAGATTTTGTAGAGCATTTTGGGGGTTCTCTTCTATGTCTTTGATTGACTGCTCTGCTTCCTGCTTGTTTTGAGTGGGGGATAAGACTTCATTGTTTGCCATCTTTCTTGTGTTCCTTCTGCCCATTTGGATTGGGAATGCCAGTCCACCAGCATCTGTGAGCACTGTTTAAGACCCAAAGCACCCCTTACCAAGCACTGTTGTGTAAATCTGACAAGTTCACAATTATATACAGATACCTTGTATACCTGTCTATAAAATTAGATTTGGTGTTCCTAAAGAATACAATTCAATATAACAACCAATCCTGAGCCCTGTATTCAGTAGTTACTTATTTACTGTTACAACCCTATATACAATTCTTGTTTTTATATTAAGTTCATTTAGGACTGGCTTTCTCTATGAATCCCTTTGATTCACTCGGATTAAGCTGGGATACCCTCTATCCAATAACCAGGAGTCAATGGAACCTGGAGGTCTAGGCAGTAAGTCAGGAGGGTATGTAGGAGGTAGTAAAGAGAATAGAGTAAAATGTATTGGGGGGGTGGTGATTTTGGTTTAGTTTCAGTGACGTGGAAATGTGGAGAAGAGTAGAATCAGCAGAAAGAACAAGCTTAAAATGATAGACAATGGAGAGTTAGCAGAAAAGAGTGGAGGTGTTATTCATAGGAAAGTAATTTTTAAAGAAAGAGAATGCAAAGAGAGAAATAAAGTAAAAATACTGGAAGACATATGCACAAAACAGAGAAAAATTATTTAAAAAGGAAAAAAAATAAAAAGGAAAAAAAAACAGAAAAGGAACAATCCAAACAAACAAAAAAAAACTTGATAAAACAAACCGGTAAAAATGGAAAACAAACAAACAAACAAAAAAACCAATGACGTTTCAGAAGTGAAAAAATTAAAAAGAAATTAAAAAAAAAAGTTTAAAAAATATTTGAAAAGAAAAAAAAGAATGGAGTCCTCCTTGTTTGTGTGGTCTTTCCCCTGTCTCTGGTTTCCTCGAAATGGTCTGCAGTCTATTTTCCTGATTGGCTGGTTTGACTTGCTTTCAGTTCGCAAGGGGTGGATCTGTTCTGACCCTTCTCCCCTGTTGGTGCCATCCTGGGACTCTGTGGTTCACACAGCTTGCAGGTAGGCCTTGGGCATCCTCTGTTGATGGGGACGTGAGCAGTCTCGGGAACTGTGGCTCCTCTGTCTGCTGTGGGGTGCTGCCTTTGATGCCTGGCTTTGATTAGGCTGTGGACTCAGCAGAGCGGGGCACCTCTGGGCTATTTTACCTGGCTGAGAGTTGCTTGCCTGGGGGAGGCGGCCTCCTTGGAGGAGGTGGCTATGGAATGCAGCTCCATTTTGGGCGGGGAATTGGGCTTCCTCTGTGATGGGACCATTTATCTGTCTCAGGAACTATTTGTTCCCCTGTCTGGTGTTTCCGTGCCGCTGGGAGCTGCTCGCTGCTTTCACTTTAGATTTAGAAATTCCAGCGGGCAGGACGCGGCACCTCTGGCTAAGCCAAGGCCCAGGACTCACCTCCTGCCAGGGCAGGAGGCATTCTCCTGGGTGGAGCTGGCTCTCACTGGTCGGTCCCTCTTGCCCTTTTCAAAGATGGCTCCTTTGACCTCGCTTTCTCCAGGCCCGCTTTAATTCCAATCTTGTCTGACCCTATGCCAGTGGCAAAGATGTCGCTTTTCTCTGGCGGTGGGGGAAGGGCTGCCTTCCAGAAGCTGCTCTGTGGGCGCGAGTGAGAATATCTTTCGTGGGGTACTCACGCTTTCTCTGCGATTTCAGGTTGTCCGTGCTCAACCGCCGTCTGGAGGATTTTTCCCTGGTCTATGCTGTGTGCTTTAGCCACGTGGAGTGTGGGTTGCTGTGCTGGGCGCTGTGCCGAAGCTGGCACTGGTGCGGCGGCCGGACGCCACCCAGAGCTCAAATCTGTGTTTTCAGACGAGCATAGTCGATTTTTCCTTCCTGGCCAGAATCCCTGTACTGTTAGAACTTACTCTGGCTGTCTTTCTAGGAGTAAAAGTTTCTATGGGGTGAGAAAACTGCGATGTCAGAGGGAGCTCAGCTAGGGCTCTGCTGCTCCTCTGCCATCTTCCCAGAAGTCCTCTGCATTGTTATTTTATAGACTGTCTTGTTTGGCATTTTCATCAATATTTATGATTGATCTACTTTCTGTATATCTGTCAGCACTTTTTTGTTATCACTTGTTCATTTTTGTGGTATCAGGGCTTTAAATTACCTATTGATGCTTGCATTCATCATAAATATTTTAGTTTTAAAATTTAAATGTAAGACTTTAAGTAAAAGTATGAATGAAATTAAATATTTGCATCTGATATTTGCCATGGTTATTTAAAAATACTTTAATTTTTTTCTTCATAATTATTGTATGAGGAAAAAGAAATAAATTACCAAGATTTGCCTATTTTGGGCAGTGCTGGATGAACCAGGGACATATAGCATACTAAGCAAGTACTCTATTCATGAGCTCTTAAGGGTTTTTCAAACAAACAGGGAATGTTCTGGGGCATGTGTATGAAAGCACAAAAAGATGTTTTATTATAATATAGCCAGAAGTAGGGAAAATACTTCGTTCAAGTTGTTCCAACTCATCAAGTCCAGCCAATTCCTTACCAGAAGGTTAGCGGAAGGGATAGATCATAATGAAGGCAAAAATGGAATTAATGCCTGGTGTGGTTACACTGCAAGCAGAGAGGAATCTGTTCTTATGGATCTAACCTTCTTTGGGTTACATAGGAAAGTAACAAATACCCTTATACAGTCTTTAAATGATTAGAATGTGTAAATGTAGTCACAGTGGGAATTTGACCAAAATTTAAGGTAACTAAAGGTAAATAAATGAAGGCAGAGAAGTCCAGACCGGTCTCGTGGAGTTTTCATGCAGTCATGACTGCATGAAAACTCCTCAAGGAAGAATGTATTTAGAAAAATCAGACTTTGAGTCCCTGTTATGATAAGAGCATATTGTAATCTAAGTTCTGCATTTTATTACCATCTTGACTTTGGTTGAGTTGCAAAACTTTTCTTGTCTCCTTTCCTTGTCAATAAAATGGGGAAAACATTTACAAAAGTGTCATACAAAAACCACTTAGAACTGCACCCAGCTCAATGCCAGTGCTGTGTTAACTATTTGTGAACTGTAGGGCAAAAGCCTTTTAGTATACAAAAGCTTTACATGGAAGAAAATGCCAGCCAAATCAAACCTTATATTTAAAAGTACTTAGACCATTGTTCAGTAAACATTTTCCAAAGCCTGGTGACTTCAAATTAAGTCAGGGATGCAAAAATACGTTTGGAACTTCTTGGAACCCAAGAATGTCCCTTTTGAGGACAGAAATGCTGTCAGGTCTCCATGGATGGTACTGTTGCCACACATTAAAAAAAATACTTTTACAAATTATTTTTGAATAGCCTCCAGTTGGATCATTGTGTGGTCTAGATTAAATAACCTGAAACTTTTGTATTAGGGTTTTGTTAGCATTAAAGAGATCCTCATTATCATCACTATCATGTTATTGGTCTTGGCTTTATCTGAATAGTTCTTCCAGGCTAGTAAGGAAATACTGTTGGAGATGTCATTCTAATTGTAGGCTAGAACTTAATATGAAAATGTTTTGCTTCCTCTTTATAGTCAAAACTTTTAAAATTAATTTTAGCCACAAAATGACATAAACATTAAATTGGGTATTATGCCTTTGATTTTACTTTAGATAGCTTTTTCTTTTGCTTACAATTAGGGTTTTGAAGTATGCTATTTATCAAACTAAATGCCAGTTAAATCACAAAAGCTGGCCTTAGACACTGCTATTATTAATTTATGAATCATTTGACTCTTTTTGTAGTGAATTACCTTAATTTTTACAAACAACATTAGAAAATATTTTAAAGCAAGAATATCTGTTCCCAGTAATTTTAATTGCCATTTTTAATCTTTTTGGATATCTACTATTAATTTGGTCATGTGGCAGCTCCTCTCTATTGGAGCTTATAGAAATAAATTAAGAATTAATACATACATAAATGAATATTACATTTAACATGCAATTTTATTGCCTGTATATTTTAGTTATTCATTTAAAAGTTGCTCATTGTATATATGATACATCTAAATCTATCCTTCTATTCTTTCAGTTGCTATGGCAGTTTAAAAGATTGCAAACTAAATATAGTTCATTTCCCTTTTCCCCTTGATATAATTTTCTCAAGGATATCTGCTTCTTCCTTTTTTTTTTTTTTTTTTTTTTGAGCCAATAACCGTGGATCTAGAGGGAATGACTATACCTATGAAGAAGAAAGGTGGAGAGAAAAGTTTGAAAGTGCTGTCTCTGTTACACATGTGTCTCTTCATTTTTTAAGTATCCCACGTGTGGCTGTCACATCAAGCGTGTACTTACCACACACATACATACACACATGCAAATAGACACATATGCACACACATTACCCTCAAAGCAATAATTCTCAAAGTAGCACATTACAAACCCCATAAAGAGGAAGAGAAATACAGTATTCCCTGATTTTCACTGTGAAATAATGTTCTCACAATGGAATTCTAACTTTGTTTATGTATGCAGAGGAGATTTTGCTCTCCTTTGCCCATCCTTAAGTGTTAATTGAAGAAAGTTTTCTCAGTTTTTATTATACTTCTTACAGTTCCTGCAGTTTGGATGATGTTATCTTCACATGTAGATCCCCTGGGCATCATTTTTTTTAAATGGTATTTCAAGATCAGCTCTCTTTCCTTAGTGCTACTATTTAGCAGCAAAACTTAGTTGACTGTCATTAGAGAGATGGCTACCCTCGACATAGATTAACTCTCTTGCAATTGCAGATCCAGTGATCCTTTATTTTTTTTCAGGAGAGTATTGGGTGTAAATCGTGTGACCTTCCTATTCCAGGATGCACATATGAAGTAGTTTTGGTTTCTCTTTCTTTCCTACCCTAGAGATAATAAGTCTGCCTCCTTAACACCCTGGTGGTGAGCTGTGATTGTAGCCTCTAGTACCTGATGCTGAGATAATAGCTGACTATAATTCTAAGTACACTACCTAAGAATATAGGAAACTTGTCATTTTACATCTCATTAAAATGATAATAAAGAACATTTTTAATTTGCAAACACCAGAGTAATGACTTAGAAACCAATTGTCATTTCATTATAGCTTAAACCTTTAGAATTGATTACAAAGTACTGGATCATAGTAATTGAATAAGTACAAGTTTGTGAAAGATTAATCTCTATACATTATTCTTTTTTACACATTGTCAATGCTATTAGTTTTGTTTTTTTCTCTTTTAATTTCATCCTGTTTTTTCACCCAAGACTGCATCATATTGATGAATGTGATTACAATATTCCAAGGAGATGGGGATTTCTGTGTTTTCTGGGACACTATCAGCTTGCATAAACATCCCTTTTCAATGTAGATTCTGTATGTGGTAGTTTATTACATTGACTATCATTAATAAAAATCTATCTTCCAGAAGTCTTACTGTTAATTATTATGTGCACTGCTGACAAAATATTTTATGAATATTTGCTGCATGAAAGACATTATATTAGGTACTCAAAAGTAGATAGTAAAAAAAAGAAAATCAGAGATACAATCCAGATAAATCATGAACAAGAATGTCATATAAAGTAAGCTACAAAGAAAAGTGTAGCCCTATAATAAAAACAAAACTATTTTAGTATTGGAGAGGCAGTTAGAAACAGGTAATTTTACTCAGAAACTCCAGGATATAGAGAGGAGACTTTGGAGGAATTGTGTATAAGGCAAATAAAACGTTCAAGACCCCATGAAGGGTGCTTCCTTGCTATATATATAGATGACTATTCATGGGAAGGCAGACACAGGAACACCTCTGAGGACCCTCCTTTTCTGCAGGAGCTTGGCCTCTAACAGGAACAGTAAATAACAGATGCAAGAAGGATGTCTGTGAGGCCTCCTTATCTGACTTACCTAGGTCCACACAGATTTTATCTCAAGATATTACATATTGTTCTGTGCTAGTCTTATATATAGCCTGTGAAAATTTATCTCCCAATGACAGTACAAACTTTTCTCCCAGGCTATTCTCTCTCATCATCCTCCCATAACCTGCCACTGCTCCCCACAAGAAGGAGCTTCAATCCCATATTTATTTATGTAGCCCAAAATACTACTTAAGCTCCAGCCATCTGGCCTTTTGAGACTTTTAATGTCTGTATGGCTTTAGTAACTAGGAAGATATAATTTTGGTGTCATTTTTCCCTTTAATCTACTACCAACTCATTCACAGACAGAATTTAGCAGCCTTCAGAAGTGAGAAATTTTAAAACTTTATTACATAATTTACAAGGAACACAAAATGCATTTCTTTACTGTTAAGACTAACAATAAGTAATAAGAATTTCTTCTTTGGTTTTATAAAGGTCCAAATTTGAAAAAACTGTTATGAAATAATTTTAATGTTGATATTCTCTCTGACTAGAAATTAGAAGAATAAATTATATGGCTACATTCATTTCCCCCCTCTTGTATTGTTTCAACTGTAAAAGTAGAAATTTTTATAATATTTAATTCCTATTAAAATCCATCCACTTGTACTTAATTTGGAGTGTTGTTAGGCTGTTGAGATTTCTTTTTAAGCACTGTGCTTTTTATTTTATTTTATTGGCAGTATTGAGTTTTAAGCTAAGGGCCTTTCCCTTGATAGACAAGTGCTCTTCCATGTGAGCCATGTTTTCACCCTTCTGTATATTAGTTTGTTTTTCAGATAAGCTTGCCTGCTTTTGCTGGGCTACTTTTGGACATTAATCCTTCTACTGCTTCCCCATTAGCTAGGATTCTAGGTGTGTCCCATCATGCCAAGTCCTAAACTGAAAAAAAGTGTATTACTTTCATATGCTGCATTCTGCTTAAATTTATACTGTTAAGTATAATCGCATATGATACTTGAACTATTTGAATGTTTCTCAATGCCTTCCCATAGATGAGATATTAAGTTCTGATTTATGATGAACATTTTATTTAATTTTTCTTAATATTTAAAAATATTTTTCCAAAGTACTCCAAAATATCCCCAATGACAAATTTGTATCTTCAATTATCATTGACTAGGGATATCTTTCCATTTAGCTCAAGGCCATTTACTTAGAAATGGGATACACAGTAAAATTTTGTTATTTGAATTAGCTAAATTTAATTACAATTCTTTAGTTCATCATTTTAAACAGATGGTTTAAAGCCATATATCATTTTATGGAAATTAATGGGTTTTTTAAAAATAATAATTAGTCTGAATATGATTTCTACTAAGTCCAGATCAATAGTTTAGTAGAAACTAATGACTAATTCTATGCTTCCCAAGAAAATTTCCAAAGAGCAAAAGGATACAACCAAAGAACCAAATTTCTTATTTTTCTTATACATTCATATTAGACCAGGCAATTTGTGACTTGATAAATATTATTCAGTATATTATTGTGTGGGGGCAGGGATGGGAGGAAAGGCTTTACTCTTGAGTTTTGTTGAAATAAACCCAAACCAGACAAATTACAGGGAACAGAAATACACACCAATTTAAATTGCATATAAAGTTAATCACTAGATCAGCAGTTCTTAGAAGCTTTTTATAACACTTTTTCATAGGAAATGGGAGTATGAAAAATCTAGATGATGTTCAGAGAAAGCATGATACTTAGGTGAATTTATTGGGAATGGCTGATCTCATTGGCTGGGAAAACTTTATCTTGGCTCTTAAATGGTTTTCTTTAGAATATTGATTAAAACAGAAATAGAAAACGATGGTGTGCATCAAAAATCTGTCAAGATGTGCTGTTAATAATTCAGAGAAGGGACTTAAGTAATTGTTTTCTCCCATGACAGGTTCAGACTTTTAGTAGACAGAATAGATAGGTGTTGCTCAGGTGCTAAGAACATCTGGCAGGAGTTAGCTATGAGAGTTCAACCCCAGCACTGAAAAATCATTAAAATAAGAAAATGAAGAAAGTAAATAATCAGCCATATGTCACATGTTAGGGTGAAGGGCCTGGACCCTCAGTTCTCATCATTTTTGTACTCGTGTTCGTTTGAGTCCTCTAAATAAATGGAGACCAGATTAAATTTCCCTGTGTGAGAGATTTGTTGGGAAAAGTATCTGGGAGGGAACTTCAAAGAGAAGGAATCCATGAGCTTACAGTTTGGGGCTATTCTGTGAAGGAGAGAGGGTAAAAAAAGAGTTAAGGAAGAAAAGTCTTTGATTGCATACAATTCTAAGCATGTCCAGGCTTGACACAGTAGAATTACCCACAAGAATGAGCTGGTCTTTCCTATTACACTTAGTCATACTCTGGTACATCCACAAGAAGCATGACGTTGGCCTAGAGGGAGATAGAGGGAAGCCTCAGTGCAATCAGGTTGTAAACACATTATCATGCCAGCATGTTAGAGCCCCAGTCCTGAAGCCTGACTAAAGGTGTTTCAATATGCCAGTACTGGCTACTTATCCTAAAGAAAGCAAATAAAAAGTAATGGGGGAAAGGAAGGAAGGAATTTTCAATAAAAATGGCTACTTTGGAGAACAAGAAGTTTAAGAATTTCAGTCTACCTCCCCAGTAGTGACATAATCTTTAGGTTTTAAACAGAGGAAAAATTAAGCTTAATTGTGCATAGTTAAGCAGTTTTAGTATACAAAACACAAAAACTAAGATCTAATTGGGCATTATCTCAACCTTGGTTCTTTAAGGTGACTTTGGAGATGAACTTATGACTTGAGGGAAGAATCTGATTCCTAGGCTATCCCAGTTCCTGGTGTGAGGTGGCCTCCTCATGCGGTGATTTCTCTGTCAAGCTTCATTGATCCAAGGTGACTTCGACTTAAGACTGTGACTGGAGAATTTCAAGTCCTTTAAAGAACTCTGAAAAGGGATGTTGTACAAAAGTCTTCACTTGTTCTGTCTTTGAAAAGGGGTAATATATATTAGGAACCACCAATTTTTAGATAGTCACTTCTTGAATGATTATCATGCCCTCATTAAGTGTTGAGCAGGAGTAAGACTCAGAGTACTAGAAACATATACAAAATGAAGGTAAAGATAACTAACTTTTATCCTACTTTTTCTTACCTTGTGAGTCCAACAGGAATTGAAAGAGATCTAGGGACCTATTACAATTATATACAATTTTTGTTAGATGATTAAAAGTCTTTTTTCTCTGTTGAGAATCTCTAAATTTCCTTCAGCCTCTGTCCCGTTTTCCATTTTTCATAAAGTGGAATTTAAGACATGACAAGGTTTCCTATATCTGAAGATGTAGCTAAAAAGAATAGTAAGAAAGAACATCATTTCCAGGTGCTGGTGCTCAAGCCTGTAATCCTGCTTACTTAGGAGGCTGAGTACTGAAAGGATTGAGTTTCAAAGCTAGCTCAGGCAGAGAAGTCTAAAAGACTACTTCCAATTAATCATCAAAATGTCAGACTGAAGTTGTGTCTGAAATGGTAAAGTACCAGCTGTTAAGTACCAGACTATTATAGGCACCAAACAAACAAATACAACAACAAAAAACCTTCATCATCAAAGTTATAGGTGGTAAAATTATCCTACTTCAGAAGATGATTCATATAACACAGCAATTCCATTCCTCCACATTTATCCAATAGAACATAATCAAAGTTAGAATAAAGCCACCACAACAGCCATATTTATCACAACACTATTCACCATAGCCAAGGTATTGGATCAGCCCATATGCTCCTCTGTGGGTGAATGGATCAAGAAAATATGGTAGATATTCACAATAGAATTGTACCAGACCCAGGGAAACAAAGGTTGTATGGTTTTCCTTATTTGTGGTAGGTGTAATGTACTTACAAATCTATAAGTAAACATGGTTAGGTAGTTTGCAAGTAGTTCTACATGAACTAACTGAAGTATAACAGATTCTATGGAGAGCTCAAATAGTATAATTTTTTAGGAAGATTCAAAAGCCAGAAAAGAGTTAAAGCCCCCAAAATCATCACCACAAAATGGGCACATCCAAGAGGGTGGGTGAGGCTAAGGGGAGAGTAGTAGAAAGAAAAAATGAGGAAGAGGAGGAGAATGCAAATTCACCACATATCCTACAAAATTAAGATATATAAGGAAAGGAAGTGGGTCCATTGAGGTGAGCGTGTCAAAGGGGATAACACTGATAAAGATGTATCGTATTCATAAAGTATTTTGCTAAATGACACCTTTTTTGTACAGCTACTTAAATTGAATAAAAATTTAAAAAAGAAGATGGCTCAGTTTGATATCATATGCAAACCACATAAAAATACCTAAGAGCTGATATCCATATCAGCAGGCCTGAGTCAGAGAGACTACAGACATGGGAAATTCAGTGGGGAAACATCAGTCAACAGTATATTTGCCTTTGAATTAGAACATAAATCAAAGTCTAGTACCAGCACAGAGGACAGAATTAATGTTAATTAAAAAATAACATAAGGGCTGGGAATATGGCCTAGTGGCAAGAGTGCTTGCCTCTTATGCATGAAGCCCTGGGTTCGATTCCCCAGCACCACATATGTAGAAAATGGCCAGAAGTGGCATTGTGGCTCAAGTGTAGAGTGCATCCTTGAGGAAAAAAGAAGCCAAGGACAGTACTCAGGCCTTGAGTTTAAGTCCCAGGACTGGCAAATTTTAATTATTTAATTAATTAAAATAACATAAAATTCTGAGCAAATAAGACATTCAACTATCCAAAGAATTCAGTGAAGACAAACAGTAGCAAGATAGGAGTTATTAACTCATTCCTGTAGTGCTAACTAATCAGATGGTTGAGATCTGAAGATTGAGGTTTGAAGCCAGTCTGGGAAAGACTCTTTTTTTCCAATTATCTAGCAAAAAGTGACAGAGATTCATGTGAAGTTACAGAGTGCTAGTCTTGAGGAAAACACTAAGCAAGGGCATGGTGCCCTGAGATTCCCCAGTACCAGCATGTATGAGCATGTGCACAAACATATATACACACAAAAATAGCAAGAATAACACCAGTGTCTCATCATGTTGGGCTCTAAGTTCTTACATTCTCTCTGACTTCAGTAATTGGTAGTCTATGAGGTAAGAGCTGATCCACATTGGATTAAATACTCTCCTGTTAATTGTAGACACCACTGCTTAGAAATGAGATTGATCAGATGTTCACTTCTAGTTGACTCAATTATAACCTTATCTTTGTTCTTCCTGTTTCCATTGGGTACTCTTTCAAAACTGATGTTGAAAAATGTAGAAGGATTTCAAGTAGAGGTGTTCATCATCTGACTTTGTATGTGATCTCACAGAATTGTCTGATTCTTCCCAGTAGCATTACTGTCCCAATGTCACCGATGGTCATTAAGCACTGTAGCAATGGCAGTTAATCTGTTCTTCTGAATAGTATAGAGGGATATTGAGGTTTTTTTTTTACATCAGAATTATTTCTTACAGATCTCGTCTGAACTAGTTTTTATTTTTATAATCTTCAATGCAAAATTTCTCACGTTTTCTTCATTAGTTATTTAATATCTGGAACCATGAGATTCAATGTCTATACAATATATTCAGAACTTTCTAGAACTATTTAGCTTATGCAGTATAATTCGTTATGTTTCTGAGAGTTCATACCAAGAGATTAGAAAATAATCAGCATCAGAACTTCTGGCTAACAATGAAGTTGCTTATATATTCTTATTTCCAGTCTTCAAAATTATAATTTATTACTATAATTGATGTGATTATAATCATGTCACTTGATTATAAAACATTAAAAATTCAGATAAAACTAATTATTTACAAGTATGACTGATTTATTTTTTAATCTGCATTAACACAAAACTCTTATAATATACTAAGTTGTTGATTTAAAGACCTTTAAGATAATTTTAGTACAACTACTTTACCAAATGTAATAAAATAATTTTTACTTTTATATTTAAAATATTATGATTTTTGAATCAGCTAATAATTATTTCCTTTTGTAACTTACATAGTCCATATCTGATCATATGGATAATAGCTGTATTTTTAATTTTTCAGTTTTCTTCATTTTATAGCCAACATAAAGAATCTTCTTGTCTAGAGTAGCATTCTATGTTAAATACAGCATCCATTCAGACTATATTCTTACAAGGAAGTAAAACGTGATTTGTGGTTTTTCATTTCCAGTTTTACATAAAGCACAGAATTTCAACAAGAATCCATTATTCTGGAAATCTGTCTGTTCTAGAAAATTTCCAGACCAATATCTCTCTGAAGAGAAAATGTGTATAATGATGGGCCTCCGATGTCATTAGCCTACCATGTTTAAGTATTTGCTACATAAACAACAATTCACTCGGTGTAGTTGATTTAAGAGAATGTACTTGGATTGATTCCTGAGTTCTCCATAGTGAAGCCTTTCTTTAGTGAGTATGTGGAAGACACAGGGACAGAAACACAATTTATTAAAGACAGTTACTAGAATTTGAAACTTTTGTTCTGCAAGTGTATTCATTGTCTTTTGTTAACTCCCCAGGAAATAAGAAATTCTGACAAGATCTTTTATGATTACATGTAAAAACCTACTTAAAACTTGCTAGCAGAAAATGAGAAATTAAACAGCTTAGTTGTGAATTATTTTCTTTCATAGAGCATTAAACATTAATAGGATAATATTTCTATTTAGAACCAAAAAACAGTATCTAATTAATATAGTATCACATTTATTCATGTGATTCATATAACATATTAGTAACAATTTTCTTAATCTCTAATGAAACTGCTGTTTGCCATTATTTTTCCCCCTTTCCCAAATGAAACATTCTCATTTGTTTACACTTGCAGTATTTTCTCAGGAAAACATTATTATAAAAAACAATGTTGTTACTTGACAATATTAGCATCTTAAGGTGTAAAGAGTATGTTCTGTTTAGGCCTCGCTACATGATGTTCTCAGCATGAATAAAAGAGTAGGGATAATTATTTTAGACTGTAGGTCCTTAGCTGGGAGTGAGCCCATCTTCTCAGCATCTGCACAGGGTACTACTTTCTCTTTGTGGTCTTGGTTTGATTTACAAGGTCAATGGCAAGGGGGGAAAACAGGTGAGAAAGCAAATAATTAACTACTGGAATTATTACTCATGTTGAATTGAATGTCAATAGGAGAAAAAAATAGTCAGCGATTCTAGATGTTCAATAGAGCAGCAGCTCACAGAATTTACTGTGCTTTCAAATCTTTTTCAGATCTTGTTAAACTTCTGAACTTGTTAAAAAGATCCAGGAGGTCAAAGAGGCTTGAATTTTGCAGTTCTGACAAGCTCATGAATGAAGTGCATGGTAGTGACTACAGTCTGTGCTGGCAGTGGGCATGCAGCAGCATTGCAAGCTCTGTTCCCAGTGGAGGAACGCTCACCCTCTATGTCCTCCATGAGAAGGGGCTATACAGTTTTTTTTGAAGAATATTTTCTTCTTATTCTATAAAAAGGCTATAAAGTGTCATTTTGGAAATACAAGTCAGAAATGTTTAACCTTATTTTCTCAGACAACTATGTATCATTTGTTCAATTTTGACTAGTCTACAGTTCTACATATTATTTTCTCCATTTCTCTTTTCTGCAAAGCATCTGTCCAATCAGTAGAGGTATGGCAATTCTCTTATTTCGATTTAATTCTGATGACCTTCCCCTAAAGCTATTCAAAGATTTTAATGAAGATTGAGACTTCAAACTCTTAAGGATTATGGAAAAGATTATGTTAATTTTATATGTGAAACATATACATTTGTTTGATGAGAATTTTTTATTATTCATTTAAATATTTATTTTAAATTTTATTTTATCTTTGAGTAGTTCCACAAAGCTGTTACCATTCAGTAATTTAGTATGTACATATAATGCTTCTTGACCAATTGCTACCCTTCATCATTCCCCCCATCCCTGACAACCCTACCCATTCCAACAATTTCTTAATTTTGTAGACTTACATTGAATTTTGACTGCCTTTCCTCCTCTCTTCCTCTCTTCATTCATCAGCCCATTATCCTGAATATCTGTTTCCTGCTGTTTATTTTGTTGGATGGTGAATTAGACTTTCTAAGGAATTACATCATTGGAGTTCTCCTCCAAATCTACCATGTTTTGGTTAATAGACTTGCATACACTTGGATACTGCTTCCAATTGTACATTCATGGCCAAAATTTTAGAAACATATCATAAAAGAAGATAAAATGCCCCAGTATTTTGAAATGAATGCATAGTTATAAAACTAGTTTGAGCTGGGTACAAACAAAAGTCATTTCATAAGTTTTGTTTTACTCTCAAGATGAATTATCATAAAGATTAGTTTGTGGTTTGTACATGTGTACCTGCAGAGATTAAATGAATTTGCAGAGTATATATTTTCATATCACAAACAACCACATCATTTATTTTTATTAATTTGTTTTTATTTTTAGAATTGACATAGGAAAGGGATCTACCATATTTCCCAGGTGGAATACTTTATGTGATGATGTTTCTGTACAGCAATTTTTTAACAGTGTATAAGATGCCACCATTATATTCTTTACTTTGGATAACACATATGATTTGTGAAAATAAACTTGAAGAGCTGACAATGTATATAGTTCATTCTATTTTCTGCAACAAATGTATTCTGTTTTCTTTCCTCCCTGCGAATATATTTTGGCTCATACCTGCTAAAAGTGCTGTTATCTCCAGGATTCTCACCTTGATTTTCTCTTCTTTTCCTTTATTGTTCTATTATTGACATAGGCTTCTTTTCTGTAGGTGAAAATATTTTTGGTCTCAAAGAGTACTTTGTAAGAATTCTTACCTAAGTATTGAAGATAACTTTTCTTGAGTTCTGGAAACATATTTTCTTTAGCCACCTCATGTATACAAAAGTTAGAAAAAGATTGGGACTTGAAAGCACTGCATTGATTATAGAATCTAGTAAAACACAGATATAATAGATGTAGGTAAATATACTTGCTACACTGTGAGCTCTGTTGGAGTTACAAAAGTATGTCTATTATCAACACCTTTTCAAATGAAAATGAATAAACACTCATTTAATCTAATCAAAACTTGCTTTTATTTATTGCCTTATTATGACATCATCTAATAGTAAATATTAATGCCTATAGTAACATTTAATGATTGTTTTGAAAAATTTCATTCTATTTTATTCTTTAATAAATGATTAGCTCCTATCTCTTAGAACCCTGCTACATTTACCATTAGAAACAATTTGTTTCTTGTTTTGTATCTATTTTTGCCCTTCTAATTAATTATCCACTTTCATTAATAGGCCTTAATTATAGAGTAAGGTTTCTAGAAGAATTGAATATTATCCTGTAACTATACCCTATTTTCAAAATAAATTTTATCCAATAAATATCTGAGCAATTAAAAAAATAGAGCACTTTCATTGTTCTGTTTCAAAGCTATGGAGTTTATTTTAATTTGTGAAATAAAATCATGTAATACAGTATAAGGTGACAATGATAAATGTGTCTGAAGTGCAGATTCAGGATAATGGCCACTGGACTCACAAGGAACAAACAATAGTCATTTTTATTGATCACTATAGAAAATAATATGGATAGAAAGAAAAAGAGCAGTTAGAAAAAATGCTATATTTTAAGGAGAAAACTTTGCTAATACAATAGAAATAAAAAGGAAATATGGCTGAAAGTTTAGAAGCTTTGTAATTATATAAACAGCTATTATATACTTCAGCATAGATACTTTAAATTTACAATGCAAGGCATTATCTTTCACATCTCGTCTAGAAATTAGAAGACAGTTAAATTGGAGGTCAGGTAAATCAGACATATCAGCTAATAGGAAGCATCATCATATAGCCATTGAAGTTGTGGAGATATCTTTCCTAAGAAAAAAGCTGACATTCCTCAAGGGGATTCTTTATAAAGAGCAGTCATAAGGTGTAGGTGATTCTTGCTAATTTAATGACCATCTATGATCTGTATGTGAATATAATAATAATGATGACTTGCAATGTCATTGTCATAAAAATACAGACATCTGAATCTAAGATCTTTCATGACAACATTATTTCCTAGGAATGGCAAAGTTCGGATGCAAAGCTAGTATGAAAAGTAGCTTTATTTTTGCAAGGTAGTTATGTTAAGAATAAGCAATGGAATTTGGAAATATGTCACTTGCCACAAAAAGTTCACAGCTTTTGTGAAAGGGATAATGGAACATATGGCTTTAAAAAAGTAAAGAAACAAAATGTCCTGATACTGTTATAAAAACTGCTTATTCTTGAAGATGAACAGTTTCAAGAGTTTTGCATTTAAATAGACTTAAAGAATCCATTGCTAAAAATTTAATTTTACACTAAAGATAATATTCATAGAGATAAATTCTACATTAATGTACATTTAAATATCGTATTTCACAATTCTCATATAATAAATACATTATATTTACCATTAAGATGTTAAACAATAGCTTAATAGTTATATCAGAATTAGAAGTAATGACTAATTTTAAGTTTTACTTGTTATACAAATTAGGAAATGTTATATGATGAATTATGTATATATAATATATGAAATTAGACAGTAACTCTGAAAAGTAATTAAGAATTACAGCTCAAGCCTGTAGTACTATGTACATGGGAGGCAGAAATTGGGAGGATAGGCTAACTATCATTATTGCCTTATTGGATAACCACCGAAAATTTTGATGAAAATAACAGCAAAGGATTATCACACATAATAGTGAATAGATGTTTTTAGTTTTTGCACCTCTGAACCCTTATCAATGCAAGTAATTAGGCATTAAAGGTGTTACTTGAAGTTGATAAATAAGTTGGTGTGAAAACTCAAGCTGTTAAGAACTACCAAATTTGACAGAATATTTTTATCCTTCTGATAGAAATCAAGTAATGTGAAGACAAGGGCCAAAAGGGTATCAAACATAATACTGGTATTATTAGGTTCTCTTTCAAATATTTTTTCCTTAACAGCAGGACAATAAATACCCCAAATTGAGAATCTTTTGTTTCTACAGGTTCAAATATAAAGAGAAAAGTTATTGTCTTTGCTCCTATATAGCTTTAGTTCTTCAGTTAGTTTACATTGGATGAGGAAGATCTGCTCATGATAAGGGATTGATGAATGACTATTGAAAAATTCTGCCATACTTTGGAAGCTTTTTGGTCACATCTGCCCACATGCACTATTCTATATGCTTAATAAATCAGTCCTCTTGGGCATCAAATTCCAAATTCCATCAGAAATTTTCCAGAGAAAGCTTAATTTTCCCAAATGCCAAGGGATAAAAGATTTAGATAGAAGGTTTTTTTTTTTTCACCATATAGGAAGAGTAATTACTAGAAAGATCTGTCCAAAGGAAGATTTACTTCAAGGCCTGAATTAGGAGTTAACACTTGCTTCTTATTTCACTAACCCACAGTATAGCTAGTCCATTCAGTACTGAATCCTTAATGACCACTACTTAAACATAAACCCCACTGAATGCATAATTAAATGCATTAAAATCTGCTTTTCTTACGCTTCTTGCCTATCAAAGGGAACAGGGTGAGTGATCAAACCATATGCCATGTACTTCAGAAATAATAGAAAATAAAAGATCAAATCCTGAAACAAAAACAGCTTTCATACCAGTGGCTGTTTTTCTGTATTCCTAGTTTTTGGGATGTAGAGATAGGATAAGGATAGGATAAGGTCAGCTCAGGCAGAAAAGCAGACAAGGCTTCATTTTAGATAATAACTGGACATAGTGGTATGCACCTATCATCTCAGCTATGGGAGATGTGTAAGTAGGAAGACTGTAATACCAGTCAGCTTAGGCAAGATAAGTGAAATCTTATCTTGAAAACAAACTTGAACAAAATGGGCTAGATGTATAACTCACATGGTAGAGTACCTGCTAAGCTAATAACTAATAAACCCTTAATTCTAACACTGGCAACAACTACCAAAAATTCCAAACAATAAAGCAATGCAGAAGAAGCAATGCAACCTAACGGTAGGAAATGTTCTATTGTAACAACATAAAATTCTTTGAGCACAAAATCACAGTAGTCAAATGTAAAGTTTTAGCTTAGGAATTAGCAGTACACCTGAGTAAATGAGAAATTAATATTCTGGAAGATTAAATGCAAGAAATTTTCTCAAATACAGGCAAGTAAAATAGGTAAAAGTCTTAAAGAATTGATTCCAGCGACTGTAAAGAAGTCAGAAATGAGAAAATGAGTCAGGATGAAGAGAATAGATGTTATGCAGTGGAATAAAAATAATATCAGACAATTTTCTTGAGTTATAGGAAGAACTGAATTTGCAGATTAAAAAGGTCCATTTAAGTCACAGTCTGCACTGAAGAGAAAAGAATATAACATGTCACTTTTAGACATATTCTGGTAACAATCAAGAACTCTAACAGGCAAAAAAAAAATGGTAAGCTGCAATTGAAGAAGCCAATCTCTACAGAGGAAGAAATTGGATTTTTATTAAACTTTTCATTCACCACAAGTAGAATGAAGGCCAGAGGACTTATGTATGAAAGCACGTGGAAGCCAGGTGCCAGTGGCTCATGCCTGTGATTCTACTCAGGAGGCTGAGATCTGAGGATCACAGTTGGGAGACAGCCCAGGCAGGAAAGTCCACAAAACTCTTAACTCCAATTAATCACATAAAAAGCTGGAAGTCATTCTGTGGCTTAAGTTATTGTGTGCTAGCCTTGAGCAAAAAGGAGTTCAGGGCCAGGGTGTAAGCCCAGAGTTCAAGCCCCTGGACCAGGACCAGCAAGAAAAGAGAAAGAGAAAGCAAGCAAGCAAGCCAGCAAAGCAAGTGGAAGAACATGACTATGACAAAATGAAAAAGGGAAGAGTCCATTCATCTGATAAAGAGAAATAGAAAGAAGACAATATTCAAGTACTTCTTGGAGATAAGGGAACATATTAAAATATTGTCAGGTAATATAGCAGACAAGAAAAAAGACATGAAAAGCACAAATTACTGAGAAAACAATGAACTATTATTTTCCCCCAAAAAGTCTTCTTAGAGAAAGTCCTGTAGTTCTGGGTTTACTTAGTAATTAGTTGTATTTTATCTCAGAGTTGCTGTGAGTGATTGGAGAGTGGGGTGTATGTACTATTTTCTGTGCATCATGAGGTCTCTGTTACATGTCAACCAGAGATGCTGTCATCCAAAGGCTGGATTGCAGTTGGACTGTCCCTGTGCAGGGTGGATCACTAGTATATTACCAGTAATTTCTGTACCAAAGTCTCATCGCCTGTTTACCTGTCGCTGCTTTAGTATATTCATGATGTGCTGCCAAGAAAGAATCCATTTTTTTATGACATATGTGAGAAATGACTTTCTGACTTATGAAAGAAAATCCTGAATTAACATAGGAAAAAAATACTCAAAGTCATAGGTGTGGGAAAGATAATTAGAGGTTCATGACCCTATACTTCAAATACTTGCATAGTCAAATCTTTTTTTTAATATTAAAAATTGAGGAATGAGCTAAAGTATTTACCTTAAGAAATGAAATGAGGTCAAGATCTATAAGAAACCACAAATTAGCTTTAATAAAGACTAAATTCAACATTAAATTTTAAACAGTAGAATTGATAAATAAGTATGTAATCATTTAAAAAATATTCAAAAGTATGAGAAAATTGAGGAAGCAAAAATAAATATGACAGAGACTTCTGGGAAGACGGCAGAGGAGCAGCAGAGCCCTAGCTGAGCTCCCTCCAACATCGCAGTTTTCCCATCCCAGAGAAACTTTTACTCCTAGAAAGACAGCCAAAGTAAGTTCTAACACTACAGGGATTCTGGCCAGGAAGGAAAAATTGACTTTGCTGGTCTGAAAACACAGATTTGAGCTCCGGGCACAATCCCCCCACCACACCAGTGCAGGCACCAGCACAGCACCCCACACTCCACGCAGCTAAAGCACTCAACGAAGACCAGGGAGAAATCCTCTAGATGGTGGCGGATACATGTGGATCACAGGCTGAGCACGGACGGGCTGAAATCACAGAGAAAGCTTGAATACCCCACAAACGACATTCTCACGCCCATAAAGCAGCTTTTGGGAGGTAGCCCTTCCCCCACTGCCAGAGCAAAGCACCATCTTTGACACTGGCATAGGGTCAGACCAGACTGGAAATAAAGTGGGCCTGGGGAAAGCGAGGACAAAGAGGCCATCTTTGAGAAGGGCAAGAGGGACCAACCAGTGAGAGCCAGCTCCACCTAGGAGAATGACCCCTGCCCAGGTGGGGGACTTGTCCTGGGTCTTGGCTCAGTTAGAGGTGCCCGGCCCTGCCCACTGGAATTCCTAAATTAAAAGCGAAAGCGGCGAGCAGCTACCAGCAGCACAGAGCAACCAGACGGGAAAACAAACAGTCCCCGAGACAGATAAAAGTTCCCATCACAGAGGAAGCCCAATTCCCAGCCTGAAACAGAACTGAATTCCATAGCCAGCTCTGCCCAGGAGGCTGCCCCGCCCAGGAGAGAGGAACTTCCCCCAGGCAAGCAACTCTCAGCCAGGTAAACCAGGCCAGAAGCACCCCAGCCTGCTGAGTCCACAGGCTATTCAAAACCAGGCATTAAAGGCAGCAGCCACAGAGAAGATGGGAGGAGCCACTGTTCCCGAGACTGTTCATGTCCCCCATCTACAGTGGACACCCAAGTCTTACCTGCAAGCTGTGGGAACAACAGAGACCCAGGATTTCACTTACAGGGGAGGGGGGTCAGAACAGATCCACCCCCTGCGAAGTGAAAGCAAGTCAAACCAGCCAAGCGGCAAAATAGACTGCAGATCATTGCAAGGAAACCAGAGCGACTGTAAGAAAGACCACCCAAACAAGGAAGACTCCATTATTTTTTCAAAAAATTTTTAAGCTTTCTTTTTTTATTTTTATTTTTTATATTTCCATTTCTGAAACTTTTTTCCCATTTTTACCTGTTTGTTCTATCAAGTTTTTTTTTTGTTGTTGTTGTTGTTCATTTTCCTGGGGTTTTTTTCCCTTTCATTTTTTTTTTTTTTTTTTTTTTTTTTTTGGCCAGTCCTGGGGCTTGGACTCAGGGCCTGAGCACTGTCCCTGGCTTCCTTTTGCTCAAGGCTAGCACTCTGCCACATGAGCCACAGCGCCGCTTCTGGCCGTTTTCTGTATATGTGGTGCTGGGGAATCGAACCTAGGGCCTCGTGTATCCGAGGCAGGCACTCTTGCCACTAGGCTATATCCCCAGCCCCCCCTTTCATTTTTTAAAAATAATTTTTCTCTCTATTGTGCATGTGTCTTCCAGTATTTTTTCTTTATTTCTCTCTTTTCATTCTATTTCTTAAAAAATTACTTTCCTATGAATAAACCTCCATTCTTTACTGCTAACTCTCCATTGTCTATCATTTTAACCTTGTTGTTTCTACTGATTCCACTCTCCTCCACATTTCCACGTCACTGAAAATAAACCACAATGAACACCCCCCCCCCCCCCCATACATTTTACTCTATTCTCTTTACTACCTCTAACTTACCCTCCTGACTTACTTCCAGGACCTCCAGATTCCATTAACTCCTGGTTATTGGATAGGGGGTATCCCTGCTTAATCTGAGTGAATAAAAGGGGTTCATAGAGAAAGCCAGTCCAAAAAGAGCTTAATATAAGAACAAGAATTGCTCATAGTCTTGTAACAGTAAATAAGTAACTACTGAATACAGGGCTCAGGATTGGTTGTTATATTGCAATTGTATTCTTTAGGAACACCAAATCTAATTTTATACACAGGTATACAAGGTATCTGTATATAATTGTGAACTTATAAGATTTACACAACAGTGCTTGGTAAGGTCTACTTTGGGTCTTAAATGGTGCTCACAGGTGCTTGTAGATTGGCATTCCAAATCCAAATGGGCAGAAGAAACACAAGAAAGATGGCAAACAATGGAGTCTTATCTCCCACCCAAAACAAGCAGGAGGCAGAGCAATCAATCAAAGACATAGAAAAGAAACCTCAAAATGCTCCACAAAGTCTACTGATAAACATGGTAAATGAAAAAGTTTGAATCAATACAGCAATCCTTCCATAAAGTAGTAGATGATTTCATGGCCTCAATAAAAAGAAAGATAAATGAAATTCAAGAGTCAAATGAAAAGATAGCTACCCAGGAAAAAGATTTGAGAGACAGCACTCCAAACCAAATTAATGAAGTAAAGAAGTCCATGCAAGACCTAAGAGATGACATGGAAATCATCAGGTAACACCAGTCAGAAGGAAGAGATTTGAAATCAAATAGCTAGCCTACTGTCACAACTAGCTGAAGCATAGAATCGAATCTCAGGAGCTGAAGATTCCTTGGAATTGATGGAGAAAGATAAAAAATCAATACAAACCCAATCCATTCAACAAAACAGATCATTCCAGGAGCTCCAAGACACAGTCAGGAAGCCCAATTTAAGGATAATAGGTATTGAGGAAAACCTGGAGAAGGAAGTTAATGGAATAGGCAACCTATTTAATAGAGTATTAGGAGAGAACTTCCCAAATATCCAGAAGGATAGGCCTATACAGATACTAGAAGCATTTAGAACCACAAACTGACCAGACCAGAACTGGACATCCCACTGACACATTGTGATCAAAACAGAATCAATAGAGTCCAAGGAAAGAATCCTTAAAGCTGTTAGGGAGAAGAAAATAATCACATATAAAGGAAAAGCAATCAGAATTACCCAGACTTCTCAGCAGAGACCATGAAAGCAAGGAGAGCCTGGAATGAAGTATGCCAAACCTTAAATAAAAATAGCTGCCAACCAAGAATACTGTACCTAGCTAAACTCTAATTCATAGCTGAAGGTAAAATAAAAGTCTTCCACAGTAAGGAAAAACTGGAACATTATATCTCTACAAAACCAGCTTTACAGAAAATCCTCAAAGAAGTACTATACAGGGAAAATAATCAAGATCCCAATACAGACAGAGAAATGAACCCTAAATAGAAATCCAGTATATCAGGTCAAGAAATAGGAAGACAGAGCTTTTAACATGACAGTGATAATGAAAGGAACAAATGATCACCTCTCAATCCTAACTCTCAACATGAATGGTCTTAATTCTCCAATCAAACGACATAGGCTCATAAGTTGGAAAAATCAAGATCTATTGGGCTGGGAATATGGCCTAGTGGTAAAAGTGCTTTCCTCATATACATGAAGCCCTGGGTTCGATTCCCCAGCACCACATATATAGAAAAGTCGAGAAGTGGCGCTGTGATTCAGGTGGCAGAGTGCTAGCCTTGAGCCAAAAAGAAGCCAGGGACAGTGCTCAGGCCCTGAATCCAAGGCCCAGGACTGGCAAAAAAAAAAAAAAAAAAAAAAAAAATCAAGATCTAACTTTCTGGTGCCTCCAAGAGACACATCTATCCAGCACAAGTAAACATCTTCCAAAAGTGAAAGGCTGGAATCAAATCTATCAAGCAAATGGCCCCCATTAGCAGGCAGGTGTTGCCATCCTAGTATCAGATAAAATTGACTTCAAATTAAAAATGGTAAGAAGAGACAAAGAAGGTCACTACATGCTGATAAAAAGGGATCTCTCCCACAGAAGGATATAACCATCCTAAATATCTACACACCAAATACAGGATCACCCAACTTCATGAAACAAATACTACTGACTCTAAAAACACACATAGACCCAAAAACATTTATAGTTGGGGACTTTAACACTCCACTGTGACCTCTGGACAGATCAACATGCCAAAAACTGAAAAAAGAAACCACAGAACTAAACAACTGCATAGACGGACTAGACTTAACTGACATCTATAGAATATTCAACCCAGCAACAACAGAATACACATTCTTCTCAGCAGCACATGGAACGTTCTCCATAACAGATCACATCTTAGGGCACAAAGAAAATCTGTACTAATTCAGAAGTATCAAAACCATTCCCTGCATTCTCTCAAACCACAATGGAATAAAATTAGAGCTCAACTGAAACAGCCACCGCAGAAAATCCTACAATTCATGGAGACTAAACAACACACTGCTGAACCATCTGTGGATCATTGAAGAAATTAAAATAGAAATTAAAATGTTTATGGATTTCAACCAAGATGAAGATACAAAGTACCAGCTACTTTGGGATACAGCAAAGGCAGTACTCAGAGGGAAATTTATATCTCTGAGTGCATACACCACCAATCTGGAGAAACAACAACTCAATAATTTAAGGAGGCACCTTAATTTCCTTGAAAGAGAACAAGCCAAACCCCAAGTTAATAGACAGAAGCAAATGATTAAAATCAAATCAGAACTAAATCTATTACAGATAAAAAAAAATCGAAAGAATCAACAAAACAAAGAGTTGGTTCTTTGAAAAAATCAGCAAGATATACAGACCCATAGCAAACCTGAAGAAAAAAAAACCAAGGCAGCACACTCAAATAAACAAGATAAGAGATGAAACAGGTAACAACACCACAGAAAAAAACAAAATTCAGAATATAATAAGGAACTATTTTGCAAACCTTTATGCCAACAAATTCAAGAACCTGGAAGAAATGGATAATTTCCTAGAAAAAATTCATATCCCCAAACAACCATGAAGATTTAAACCTTCTGAACAGACTCATATCCAGCATTGAAATAGAAACAGCAATAAGTGATCTCCCATCCAAGAAAAGTTCAGGTCCAGATGAATTCACAGAAGAATTCTACAAGGCCTTCAAAACAGAACTCACCAATATTTCACAAACTCTTCAATGAAATTGAAAGAGAATGTTCAGTACCAAACACATTCTATGAAGCCAGTAAAACCCTCATCCCAAAACCAGGCAGGGACTTATCACGGAAAGAGAACTATAGACCGATTTCCCTGATGTACATAGATGCAAAAATTCTCAACAAAATTCTGGCCAATCGACTTCAACAGGTCATCAAAAATATCATACACCACGATCAAACTGGATTCATCCAGTTTGCAAAGTTGGTTTAATATACACGAGTCAATTAATGTAATCCACCACAGCAACCAGAGCAAGGTAAAGAGCCACATGGTTATATCACTCGATGCGGAAAAAGCGTTCTATAAAATCCCATTTATGCTAAAAGCCCTGGAAAAACTGGGATTCCAGGCAACATTCCTGGATATAATAAAGGCAGTTTATGACAAACCAACAGCAAGCATAACTCTAAATGGTGAAAAACTAAAACCATACCCTTTAAAATCAGGAACAAGGCAGGGATGTCCACTCTCTCCCCTTATCTTCAACATAGTACTAGATTTCCTAGCAAGAGCAATTAGGCAAGAAGAAAATATAAAGGGGATCCAAATAGGAAAAGATGAAGTTAAACTTTATCTCTTTGCAGATGACATGATCCTATACCTAAAGAACCCCATAGACTCTTCTCCCAAGCTACTAGAGCTGATCCAAAACTTTGGCAAAGTTGCAGGATATAAAATAAACCCTCAAAAATCAACGGCCTTTCTCTATGCTAACGACCTGAAGACCGAGGCAGAAATCAGGAAAGTAACTCCTTTTGCAGTAGCCTCAAAAAACATAAAATACCTAGGAATAACCTTAATCAAAGAAGTGAAAGTCCTCTATGATGACAACTTTAAAAACATGAAAAATGAAATTAAGGCAGAATTAAGGAAATGAGAAAACCTCCCATGCTCCTGGATTGGGAGGATTAATATAATCAAAATGGCAATATTGCCAAAGGCTCTCTACAAATTCAATGCAATACCCATTAATATCCCAACACCATTTTTCAATGAAATAGAGGAAGCAATCCAGACATTCATATGGAACAATAAAAGACCCAGAATAGCAAAAACAATCCTAAGCAGAAAGAACAGTGCTGGAGGAATTACAATACCCAACTTCAAGCTGTATTATAAAGCTATAGTAATAAAAAACAGCTTGATATTGGCACCGGAACAGGCCTAAAGACCAATGGAACAGAATTGAAGACCCAGAAATGAACCCACAGAACTATGCCTATTTTATCCTTGATAAAGGAGCTAAAACAATAGTATGGAAGAAAGATAACCTCTTTAACAAATGATGCTGGCAAAACTGGTTCAACACATGCAACAAACTAAAACTAGATCCTTATATATCACCCTGCACCAAAATCAATTCCAAATGGATCAGAGACCTCTAAGTCAAAACAGACACCCTGAAAACCCTAAAGGAAGGAGGAGGAGAAACACTTGGGCTCCTTGGCACAGGACGGAACTTCCTTAACAAAGACCCAGAAAGGCTATAAATCAAAGAAAGGTTGGAGAACTTGGACTGCATCAAACTGCAGAGCTTCTGCAGGGCAAAGGACATAGCTTGCAAGAGAAACAGCCCACAGATTGGGAGAAGATGTTTACCGGCCATTCGACGGACAAAGGCCTCATATCTAAAATATATGCAGAACTAAAAAAATTACCTTCCTCCAAAACAAAACTGCAAAGAACCAATAGCCCCCTCATCAAGTGGGCTAAAGACTTACAAAGAGACTTCTCTGATGAGGAAATGAGAATGGCCAAGAGACATATGAAAAACTGCTCTACATCACTGGCCATAAAAGAAATGCAAATCAAAACAACATTGAGATTCCATCTCACCCCATTAAGAATGTCATATATCAAGAAAACTAACAATAACAATTGTTGGAGGGGATGTGGCCAAAAGGGAACCCTACTTCATTGTTGGTGGGAATGTAAACTGATTCTGCCACTCTGTCAAGCTGTATGGAGATTCCTCAGAAGGCTAAACATAGAGCTCCCCTATGACCCAGCAGCCCCACTTTTGGGTATCTATCCAAAAGACCACAAACAAAATCACACTAAAGCCACCAGCACAACGATGTTGATCGCAGTATAATTTGTCATAGCTAGCATCTGCCCCTCAGTAGATCAATGGATCAGGAAAATGTGGTACATATACACAATGGAATTTTATGCCTCTATCAGAAAGAATGACATTGCCCCATTTGTAAGGAAATGGAAGGACTTGGAAAAAGTTATACTAAGTAAAGTTAGCCAGACCCAAAGAAGCATGGACTCCATGGTCTCCCTTTGAGGGAATAATTAGCACAGGTTTAGGCAAGTCACAGCAGAGGATTACCAGAGCCCAATAACTATACCCTTATGAATACATAAGATGATGCTAAGTGAAATGAACTCCATGTTATGGAAACGAGTGTTATGTCACTGTTGTAACCACTTTCAACGTGCCATGAGTAACTGTGGCTTCTATTATTGATGATCTTCTTGTATCACCTTCCTGTGGTTGTACCTACACTATCACTGTATCTTATCTGAATATATTGGAAACCGTGTATACTGGTATTAGAAGTAGGATATTGAAAAGGAATACCAAAATCGAGAGACATGGTGAAAAAAAGAAAAACAACTGCAAAAGCAATACCTGCAAAACTGTTTGTTATAAATGAACTGAAAAACTCATGGGGGGGGAGGGAAAGGGGGAGGGGGGAGGGGGAATGAGGGATGAGGTAACAAACAGTACAAAAATGTATCCAATGCCTAATGTATGAATCTTTAACCTCTCTGTAATTCAGTTTGATAATAAAAACTTAAAATAAAAAATAAATATGACAATTAAAATGCATAAAGCTTTACATATGTGAAAATGATAAATTAATATGTAAAGTTAATTTTAATTAAGTAGAATAAAAATTTTACCCAAACACAGTGGCTCAAGCCTGTAGAAGTTACTTGACAGCAGTTCTTGGAGTATCACAGTTCGAGGTTAACTCAAGTGTCATGTGACTACCTGTGCGGGAAACACAAAGGATATGTACAATGGGAGGAGCCTCGTGTCACCTTCCATCCATTTGACATGGATGGGGGAGGAAAAGCCTCATATGCAAGGCATGGGCCGCGACTGTGTTTGTTGTCTTCTACTTCTCCTCACTTTGCTAAAGACATGCTTTATAATTAGTATATCTGTATTTGTGACATTTTCTAGGAGATAATGGCATTGTAGAAAAGAAAGTGCGTGACTATGTGACTGACACTAAAGTAACTACTTCCTCACCAGTGGGGGAAATGGCAGTTGTTAAAACCCAGGATTGCTGCAAGGGGATAAACCTGCAAGAGAGTTGTATGAGCAACTTAGAAAGAAATCTGTTAGTGATGAAGAGAAAGACCCAGAGTCCAATAAGCCTCCCATGCCCCTACCTTTAAGAGCTAGAAAACCCATCTTAAATCCCCAAATTTGGACTTGGTATTTGGGGCCCTACAACCTCGCCCACAAAGGAGAAACTGTTAATTCCCATCATAGGGGGACCTTTCTATGAGGCATATATGATAGGAAGTAGGATTTGGAAGGCCCCCACAGGAGCAGCAGTTAATGGGAAAAGGTAGTTGACCACACTTAGCCTGGAAAGATTTTGAACAGGATATTATGACCATGAGGGCAAAAGGGAAGTTAGGATGAATGGCAAAACTGTGAGATGAACAAATCTTTCTATTTGGGAGAGAATAAGGCGGTTTGGAAAGCCATAGTACACACATGACTTAACATAAAAAGGAAAAATGCGTAAACAGTTACAATAGAGAAGGAATAAAGGAATAAAGAAGGAAATGTGTGCAGGAGAATATCCACAAAAAAGGTGTACTTATGCCTATCTTGAACCTGATAGTAAAGTGAAAGGATAATGGATTTTAAAGCACAATTACAAAAAGACCGAAGCCCTTTGAGATTTTACAATTACTAACCATGTTAAATATTTGGTTAATTTACTTGCCATTTGGTAGGATAAACAAAAAATAAAGCAGGATCTGCAAGCTTTAACATAAAGACATGTTTCACACTTCTGACCAAAGCTTTATTGTGGTTAGAAACCCAGTGTCTAGTTGGACAGGATATGTTAAAATAACTATAGAAAGCTGAGCAATATGCAAATGATTAGTTAGAGTTTGCTGGAAAAGAAAAAAACCTTGGAGTCATGTGTGAAAGATACTTGCTTTAAAAAATAGATGTTTTTATGTAATCATTTTGCTGCTTAAAAATAGTATAAATACAGACCTTTGAGCTATTTGGGCCAGAGACTAACTCATCACTTTTGACTCCGCATCTCTCACTCCTGTGCTGACTCCACACACCTTCTTGGTACACTGCGGTGGCGGCAGTATAGTACTACATGTTTGTAATCTTAGCCATATGGAAAATAGAAGAAAATGTAATTTATGTTGACCTAGGCAAAGTCACAATTTTGTCTCCAAATTTCCAACACACACACAAAGTTCATGGAATAGCACAAATGGTAGAGTGCACTGCCTAGTAAGTGCTGGCCTCTAAGCTCAGACCCCAGTACTGTGAAAGGAAGGAAGGGAAGGAGAGAAGGAGGGAGGGAGGGAGGGAGGAGGGCGGGGGGAAGGGAGGGAGGGGGAAAGCAAAGAAGGAAGGAAAAAAGGAGGAAAGGGAAGCAAGAGGAAAGTAAGGAAGGAAAAAGGAGTAAGGAGGGAAGGGAGGAAGGAAGGAAAGGAGAAAGAAAGGAAGGAAGGAAAAAGAGAAGGAAGGAGAGAAATAAAAGGAAGGAAGAAAGAAGGAATTTTCTATGTAAAATTGTGTAAGGTTGTGATAGATATAACCATAGACATGCTACTGATTTGCATTTTTATAGTATGTTCATTTAGACAGGGAACTGTGCCAAAGACTTTAATAGACATCTCACTATATCATCTGTACAGAAGATGTACATATAGCAAACACATATATTGATTCTATGCATCAAATTTCATTAGGGAAATGCAAACTAAAATAACAGTGAGGTACTATTATGCTCTTATGAGAAAGCCCCAAATTTAGAAAGCAAACGATACCAAATACTGGCAAGGATAGTAAGCTACACAATAGATATTCTGGTAGATATGTACATTTGTACATCCATTCTGAAAGATTGTTTGAAATTTTTCAACCAAACTATGTTCTAGCAATTGCATTTATTGTTATTCCTCTCCTCTTTACTCCTACTTTTTTACATCTGGCCTCCTTACTTCTCTTCTACGTCTCCTATTTTCTGCCCTTCTTGCCTATTCTCCTTTTTTTCTCTTACCTCACAACATATTCATTAAAGGCAGAGAAAATTGCAGAGGTATCTTAGTAGGGTTGAAATTGTCTTTGGCCATTAGTAATATTATCCTCAGCATAGGGCTTAGAGAAGCACATTCAAAGTCTGGATATTTGTCATCCTGACCTGGGATGGTGACTCCACTGTGTTTATCCAGGATAAATGTTATAGCTATAACAGCGGTAGCCAGGATCTTTTAATCTTCAGGTTTCTTTCCTTGATGGATGACTTTTGACTTCACGTTCCTCAAATGGACTGAGTATATCATAGTTCTCTATCAGTAGTGAATGGTGAATATATAAAAATTTCTCTACTTGAAAAATTTTTCCTCTATAACAGTAAACAGAATATTCCAAACTGGTCACATTTATTTCACAGCTGTTGGAATGACTCTAAATGTTCTCTTCAATATCCATAATATTGATTTATTAGCTTATTTGCAAGAACACAAGCCTCCAAATCTTAGTGATTTTGCACCAACCAACAATTATCTGTGATATTAAGTGCTTGTTTTATTCACTGTATTTGTCTTGTCTACTCTGAGAATCAGGTAAAGGGAAATAAACTGCATTTGATTCCTAATAAGAAGCTGTTCTTAAGACAGAAGAGCCTGTAATAGAAGCTTTCAGTATTTCTAAAAGTTTTGGGTCAGACATAATATGTATCACACCTGTTCATAGTTCATCAAGGTTCATCAAGTAGACAAGTCTGACATTTTGAAAGAAAGTCTTGCGGAGTTACTGTAAGATACATTAGGAAATATAGAGATGGCGAATCCTCTCAGATTGGAGTGAAATAAATGACTGTGTAAGGTAATAAACCCCATGAGTAGAAGTCTTTCCTTAGAAAAAACATCTGGTATTGGTGTAAAACTTTGTTGATTAAAGGTCATGCCTAATCCTCAGATACTTTTATTGGTAAAATATGTCAATTTCTAAGATAAATGCTCCATCACAAAACACATGTTTTAAATTGCTTTGAAAATGACTGACACATAGTAATTGTGCAACAATCTCCAACTATATGAAGATGATCAATCTTGTTTTTCGATGAGTATATCAACAAGATAACTGATAAGATTGTGATAGATACATCCTTAGACATGCTAATGATCTGGATTTTCATAGTACATTTGTTGGGATAGGGAAAGGTAAGAAATTGACATTTATATAGAGTATTGAAAGTCAAAATAAATAACAGTGTAAATAAATGTTAAATTCAAAAGAACAGAATATATTATATATTCATACTTGTTTTTTACACAAGTATACATAGCTTATGATTTTCATGAAATGACTTTCCTTCAAGCATTAAAAGACTGATTGCTTTATTTACATTGTGAATAATCAGGCAGATACAGGTTAGCCTACCTCATCATTTTCAAGTCTTGCAGAAGATATTCAAAACAATTTTATAAATCTAAGAAAAAATTTATTGATTATTCAGGATTTCAAGCCATTAATTCACCTCTATGGTAACAATCCTGTATCATTTTTCAAATTAGTCTTAAACAACTATTGACAAAATGAATTTTGTGGCTTCTGCTTTTGGAAAAGAAGTAGACTATTGACTTTTGTGCTTTTAAGTTTGCTTTTTATTGATTATTCCATTTTATCTTAGTCCAACTTTGATATAGTTTCTTTAATTGAGAAATAAGTTTTAAGAAAGCACAATGCAACTGAATTAAATCCTTGGTCAGGATTATTATTTTTTTTTTTGGCCAGTCCTGGGCCTTGGACTCAGGGCCTGAGCACTGTCCCTGGCTTCTTCCCGCTCAAGGCTAGCACTCTGCCACTTGAGCCACAGCGCCGCTTCTGGCCGTTTTCTGCATATGTGGTGCTGGGGAATCGAACCTAGGGCCTCGTGTATCCGAGGCAGGCACTCTTGCCACTAGGCTATATCCCCAGCCCCGGTCAGGATTATTTTTATCATCTTTAATTTTGTACACACTGGCATAGATTTCTTTTATTTTCTTACTTTGCAATTTATAAGATTCTCCTGAGCTTTCCCTTAGCTCCTAGCAGGGTGGCTGAAAATTCCAGATGTGTACAGTTCTAATTATGTACCCAAAGATATCTAACCCATTATATTAGCATTGAAGTGAAGAATTCTGAATTAAAGTGATTTTTTGAGAATGTATACTGCAGGGTTTACAAAAAATCATTTTGCATAATAAAACTTATTTCACATCCTATGAATAACCCAGAAACTTCAAGATAACTATTTTATGTGAATGTTAAGTGCATTTTTTTCTCCAACTTTCTTCCTTCTGATAAGAGATCCAGGCTTCAGTAGTAGAGACTTGTAATCTACATCTTGATAATTACAGTAACTAATTCCTTAGGGAATAATGAGTACTGTATTGGTAGGTTCCAGACAAACGCAAGAACAAAGAATGTTTTTCTAGATAGCCACACAGACATAGGAAAAGGAAACTCTTATTTCTGCTAGAATTTCACTGGTGAAAGATATTGGTCTGAAACTTTGGTTGCTGGATCCTTCCTTGTTCAAGTCTTGATGAACTGGACCATGTAGCACATCTTTAGGTCTAATTAATCACAAGATCCCTCTGAATCAAGAGAACTGCATACTCTCACTATTGTGTAAGTTAGCTCAAGCTTGATGTTCATTGCTACCATAGTAATTCCTGAAGTAAATGCTAGAAAACTGAATTTCTCCAATATGAATCTCCTGACTTTGGTAAGTAGAGGTTAATGATCTCATTGACCAAGTTTAGGCAAAGAACTTATAACTTGATGGTACATGACTTATATATGCAAGATCTGTGAAACTCCTTAAAATATATTATTGTGATAAATTATATTGTTCTGTAGGTATTCACACACAGTGAGAACACAGTGAAGATAGTCTTAGGAAAGAAATACAAAGGTGCAACATGTATGTGCATCTGACCATATAAAATAATATTTATTGAAATGAATTCTGGGAAATGGAAATAAAGAGTGAAAAAATACTCAGTAGACACTATGTTGAAAATGAACTATAAAACTCATGGTAGGGATGGGAGGGAAAAACTGGAAGAGAGTGAGGGAAGGGGTGACATTGCTCTAAAACAAATGTGCTCTTTATCTGACTTACATAACTGTAACCCCTTTGTACATCACCTTTATAATAGCAATAAAATGCATAAAATATATTATTGTTAGATTAACAAAAACAAAAGCAATACAGTATCATTGTGCTTTAGAGTAATTTATAGCAATTCAAATGTATTTTTCTGTTCACTCTTTTCTTCCTATATACACATATATGTATATATACATATATATTACTATAGGAAAGGAAAAAAAGAAAGGAGAGAAAAAAGGGAAAGAACCAAGGTAGGAAAGAAAGAAGTAAGGAATAAAAAAATGAAGGAAAAGAAAGACGAATAGAAAGAAGGTTGAATGGAAGAATTATTAGTACTTTGTTATTTGTCTGTATATATATGTATATATATTATCCAGTACAAACAAAAATAATAATACATTAAATACATTAGAAATTAATATTCGAATGTGTCATATGTCAAACATTCATTAGAGAAGATAGTGAAATGATGCTTCCTAAGGTATTACATAATATCATCTATATAATAATGAACAATTTTAAGCCCTGTGCTTTGTTCCAAGGGAAGAACTAGAAAAGGAGATGCCCTAGAAGTTAGGAGATATGGCTGATTTTTTTTTCAGAAATAGTAAATTCAGGCTCTGACCTCATGAAAAATCTATAGAAAGCCCAGTGAAAAACATAGTTCCTACAGAATATTTGATTCTTATTTAAAACCACTCCTAGGAAGAATTAAAGAGTTAAAATCAGAAAGGACTATAGACTGACCAAAATTTTAGGCAGTGTGCTTCATGTGATGGAAATAGTCAATTAGTCATTTAGGACCAAGGGATCTATTTCTTCTTATTTTTTCTCTACTTTAGACGAAAGCCGTTTATGAAAGTTAGGAGTAAGGAAGAGAGTAAAGCAGAAACTTAAACAGAACTCCAAGAAAATCACTTCTTAATATAAAGAATATTATATGAAAGAAACTAAACAGTAACACTTAGAATGACCTTTCCATGTTTCCCCCTCCTTTTCATTAAAATAATCTTTTTTCATCTAACTTTTTAAAATTTTCTTTCTTCTTTCTCTTTTTCTTTCTCTCTTTCTTCCTTCCTTCCTTTGTTTCTTTGTTTGTTTCCTTCTTTCTTTCTTTCTTTCTCTCCCTCCCTCCCTCCCCCACCTCTCTCCCTTTCTCCCTTCCTTCCTCCCTCCCTCCCTCCCTCCCTCTCTCTTTCTTTCTCTTTTCTTTTCTTTTTTTGGCTGGTACCATGTCTTGAACTCAGGGCCTGGCTGCTGTCCCTGAACCTTTTTGTGCGCAAGACTAGACCTTTACCACTTGAGCCACAGCACCATTTCTGGCTTTTTCTAAGTAGCTTATTGGCAATAAGAGTCTCAGGAAATTTCCTACCTGGGCTGGCTTCTTACATAATCCTCACATCTCAGCCTCTTTAGTACATACGATTACAGGTGTGAGCCACTGGTAACCAAACTTTTCTTCTCATTTTCAAATTCAAATTTCAATTTTGATTTCTATTAGTGGATATAGACTATACAAAGATTTTGCTTAAACTTATTAAACTGTAAAATTTCTTCTTTGTTTGCCAATTTTCAATCTGAAGGACTAGAGAATTGTTCTTGAGGTATGAAAAAAATGAATAAAATTATTGATTGACATTTGGGCACTTGGATCTGAGACTTAGAAAGAGTTTGTAGGTAACATTAAAATGAACAATAAATGCCTTTGTAAGGCATTTTAAAAAATGATATCTCCTTCTGAACCTAGGTACTTCACTCTCAGTTCAGTACTTCCTGTTCATGATAGCTCTGCTCAAGTTGTAGCATCATAAAGCTGAGGAATGTTCTACAATGGAGTAATTATTATTCTATAAACATTTTTATGTTGTTAAAAGAAAAAAATGGGAATTATAATTTATTTGGGCCTCTTGAAAGGCCTGTGTCAAAGTTAGATCTTTATATTGTTTCCCAAGTAAAAATTATTCTTTAAAATAATAGTTTGTTTATTAAGGATATACATCAGCATATATTAGTATTTAAATGTAAATACTTTATATTTAGCAGTCAATAACTACATGAATCCCATAAGTACAGTATCATTTTCCTTCTTTGTACAGATGATGAAAGCTTTCTCAAGCACAGAAATGTTAGGTACTTAGTTTCCCACAAACAGAACTAGTAACAGACTTGCTCATATTCAAGATCTCAAATTTAGGAAGTGAACTGCAGGGCCTTGTGCTAATACATTAGTCTAAAATAACAAAAAGAAGCACATAAAAAGATGACTAAAAGTTGAAGACATTTGAAATTAATAGTTATAAATATAGTTTGTAATTGTTCCAGGTTTCAAAGTTTTAAAGGTTGGAACCAAAATGATCAAATGCAAAAATTTGTTTGGATCAGTATTTTAGTATTTAGATTTACTACAATAAGAAGACTTGGAAGACTCTCTTTTACACACACAATAGATTTAAGTGTATTAAATGATAATACTCTTCATTTGCTTTTTTGAAAACCTGGAAAAAGTGAATACCATGGAAGCTTTGATGGAAAAAAAAAAAGCACACGAGGACAAGGATCAAGCAAAGCAGAATTTTGGTACCAAAAAGAAGGCAAAGAAAGATGTGTACATTTATAGAGGATGGCAGATGCTATCATCCCTGCTCAGATCTCTTAGGATTTGCCTCATCTGCACATGCTAGGAAACTGACCTCTCAAAGCCCTCAGCAGATAGGCAGATGTAACTCCAACTCTCTCACCCTTCAAGTGGGGTCACTGAAAGGTGTGTTTGACACCATCCAAGAATTTCCACATGAGATTATACTTCATCCACTAAATGACAGTTGCTTAATGAGATGCTGAATGTGGGATATTATTTAGAATATTTCTTGCTATCTTTTGAACTGCTCCAAATGATACTGACTTCAAACAACAACCATTTTCTACATGTCAGAATTTGGGCAAACTATAAATTTGGGCCAAGTCCAAGTGGACATTTCATCTGCCTCATGTGAGATCAGCTGGGGACATTCAGTGACGTTCAGTAGAAGGCTGTGCTAGTATAGAGAACCCAAATTTTTGCTCACATTCCTAGAGCCTCTATGGGGACAGATGGAAAAGTCAGCCTAGCAAGGTCTCTCTTCTTCACCATGAATTACCAGTGTTTCTTCACCTAATCTCTAGCAGACAGTTATACTTCATATATAAGGCTCTTCATTGTTCAAGGGTCAGATCATTCAAGAGACAGGAAGTGGAAACTTACTGAGGACTCAGCCTAGAAATTGTCATAATACCCCACTGTTATATTCTGAGGCTCAATTATAATAATAACCTCTTTGCCTTTTACCAGGTTGAAGAAGTAAAGAAATAACCATTTGTCAATCTTAGTAGTCTAAGAGTTCAACATGCCTTACTGCTTCGTCCTCTTTCACTTCCTTCTCTTCCTGGATATCTACTTTAAATTTGAATCACCCTAACCTCTAAACTCAAATATCCTCTCTTCTCTGTTTGTAGGAGAAATCAAAGATGTGAAAAAAGAGACTACATTTGCCGCAAATTTAAATAAACAATATTTATCTTGATTCTTGTAATTCTGTAGTGAAATACCTCCTGTTATTTCTTTGTCACTAAGAACATTATGAGTAAGAGGTCTTTTTTATTTTTGTTTTGTTTTATTTTGTTTTGGTTAGTTGTGAGGCTTGAACTCTGGACGTGAGTACTGTTCCTGAGCTCTTCACTTTAAGGCTAGAGCTCTACCACTTGAGCCACAGTCCCCCTTGCTTAGCTGTTTAGTCTAGGAATCATTTGGGATGAATGAAGTCTTCCAAACTCTTAAGTATATATTTTCTCTATATATCTGTGGTTTAAATGAGGAGAATCATCCTGAACTTAGTTACACCATAGTTAAACCAAGATTGAAATATAAATACTAAGCAGGTCAGTATTCTTTTTGAATGAATGTTTTTATTAGGCATTTTGTTTTTTTTGTACATTTTATTTTGCTAGTATCAGCATCTCACCCTTGCTTGACTTTCTTACTAATAGCTGAATCCCTACCACATGCTACTAGCTACCAGCAAGTTAATTGGAGATGTTGTCTTGTGGACTTTTCTGCCTGTGCTAGCTTTGATCCATGATTTTCCAGGTCTCAGCCTCCTGAATAGCTAGGATTATAAGTGTGAGCTATAAGCATCCAGATTTGTTTTATTTTGCTTTTAAATTCAGTTAAGAGTTTTAATTCTATTTTAAGAAACAGCTTCTTTTTTTGATAATTTAACAAATGATTCTGTTTGTCAAATGATCAGTTGTCATGAAGTAAAAGGGTTTGTTAATTGTCCTATTGAAATCAATATTAGGAAACACTACAGTACTGGCATTTGATTTTTCCCAGGCAACGAAAGAAGGGTGCTTTTTCTGAGTCTGTCTTGTTTACAATGACTGTTCTTTTAGTTAAGCCTCACTTTATAGGTAATGTCCACATTCTTTAGATGAAGAATCAAGGGTTTCAAACTGAAGTAGCAGGCTGGGATTTTAATGCAGTCTGTCTGGCCGTGCAGACAGATTCAACTACACTTTACTCTTTCCAATAAGAAGAAAATGCGTAGTGGCAATTTCCCTGTGGGGGAAGGAAATTGCAGCCTGTGGGATACCATGAGATTCCTTTGCTGTGCAGCTAGTAGCTTTAGTGCCTTGCTGGAGAAGTAGAAGCAATTTTCTCCTGCATGATAGGTCTCTAGATTTTATTATTATTTTTAAACAGCTCCTATTGAGGTCAAGTTTGATCTACTCCTGATATGATTGCTTTGCAACTCCCCATGTTTCCTCCGGCTGCTTTTACTCTTGACTGCCCAGTCTTACAAATCACTGGTTTTTATTTTCTAAGTACTCACAATCTGACCCCTGTTTTTCTTGTTCCTGTGTTTGTTTTGTTTCAAATGCCATTTTAGAATTGAACATCCTACATAATTACATCTGATAAGAAAATTCTACAAAAGACAAACAAACAGATCAGAGGTGTCCAACCCTCCCTAAGATAATTTAATTTGGATTAAGCATTGTCAGGCAGTCCTGTTAACATTAAGTGAGTATTTACTATAAGTACCCATAAATATTGTTTTGCCTCAGCCTATGAGCAGCCTCCTACATTGACAAATGCCAGCCTCTTTCTTTCATGCCAAATTAACTTAAGTCAAGCAAACCCTTCTTTGACCACCAGTTCAGCTATCATCATGTAACAGTGACTGTTTTGAACAACATATGGACACCTCAAGGATATTCCATATGAGCTGCAAACACCCTTGTAACCATGGCTATTGATGAAGCCATGACTGAATTCTCCAGAAAACTTGTGACCATAATAAGGAATAAAATCTAGATGATCTTTCCTACAGTCAATCTGATGGTCCCATCCATTTTGCAAGAGATTTGAGGTTCCCTTTGAAGCCAGCTTGGGCAGAAAATCAAAAATTCAAGTGGTAGAGTGTTAGCCTTGACCAGACAAGCTGGGGGTGGGAGAGAGACAGAGACAGAGAGAGAGAGAGAGAGAGAGAGAGAGAGAGAGAGAGAGAGAGAGAGAGAGAGAGAGAGAGAGAGAGAGAGAGAGGAAGGGAAGGAGGGAGGGAGGGGGAGGGGGAGGGGGAGGGAGAAACAGATGGCAATCTAAGAGTTGTTCCAGAAACTGAGTGGAAGGAGGTATTAGAAAGATCTTAACTAATGGAAGATTGTGAAAGTATTGAGGGACAATGCTGCTGTAGTCCTGGTCACTAGAAGATTTTCAAAAAGCTTCCAAGGTTTAGGAGCCCAAGTTTATGACACACAAAGCACAGGATCTACAATGCTAGTCATTGAGTATAGGACCATATGTTGATGTGTATTGCATTTCTACTTTATTTTGAATTCCAAAAGACTTGAAAAGTGTCAGAGTTAGCAAACATGGGAGGAGGGGAATTAAGATGTTGGCCAAAAGATATAAAACAGGATTAATACATCCTATAAATCTATAATACAAGCTAGAGTTTAGGTTATAATTCTATACTGTGTAGTTAAAATTTGTTAAGGGAATAGATCTTATGTTCATTGTTCTTACAACAATAATAAAGTATAAGGCTGAATTATTTGTTGAAGTTTGCTTAACAGTGGTAGTTAGGTTGATGGTGATGGTTTTGTAAGTTTATATTTACCATCAAAGACATTGTGTTGTGCACACTAATATATAAAACTTTTTGTATTTGTTCAAGGCTAGCTCTCCCACTTAAGCCACAGCACCACTTGTGGCTTTTTCTGTGATTCACTGGAGATAAGAATTTCCTGCCTGGGGTGGCTTCAGACTGCCATCCTTAGATTTCAGCCTCCTGAATATCTAGGATTACAGATGTGAGCAACTGGTGCCTAGCTGCTTTTTTATTTTTTTTTAAAATACTCTTGTGCTCTAACAAGATATAACAACCACTTTATTCAGAAGAATGTCTGGACTTACAGCTTCCCAAATTTGGGCCTGGAAAAGTGTTTAGTGGGCTAGAAAACTAGATTGTAGGGGATAGACCCACGCATTGCAAGGTGCTTAGTAATAGTCTTAAGTTTGATCTAAAAAATGTTGTTAGTACTTTCTTTCCTTTCCCGCCCTGACTGTGACAATCAAAATGTCTGCAACTATTGCTGGGGGAAAGGGCATTTCCTGTTGAGATTCACTTCCCCAGACAGGATGATTGTGGTCAAGAAGAAAAGAAAAAACTTGCAATGTCAGATGCAGGAACAAGCTAGGCACTGGTGGTCACACCTGGAATTCTAACTGCTTTAGAGGCTGAGAAATGAGGAACGTGGTTCAAAGCTAGTCTGAAACATTTATGAGACTTATCGCCATTTATCAGGTAAAAAGTCAGAAGTGGAGGCATGTCTCAAGTGACAGATCCCTAGCTGTTCAATAAAAAGCCACCGGAGAGTGTGAGGTGCTGAGTTCTAGTCTTAGTCCTGGCACTCATGCACGGGCACGTGTGTGTGTGCGCTCGCGCACACACACACACGCACACACACACAGATTTCTAAGGAATTGCCAGATGGTGGAAGGCCAGGTAGATTTTCAATATTTTACCCTCTGGCTTTCTCTTGAGTTCAAAATCTGGGAAATACTGTTGTGGGGCATGCCCTCCTGGATGCCTTGCATCATTAAGAGGTGGTTCTAGCTGGCCCCGCCTCCCAGCCTTGGGACCACGTGTAGCCAAGATGGCGCCTGGTGGTAAACCCAGAGGCGGTCCTGAGTGCCGTGATTTAGATGTAGGCCGCCCCTTAGGGAGATCCCTCGGAGCTCCACCCTGACAGACAGCTTAGGTATCAAATCCCAGCCCTACGTAGGTGCACATACCCCTCCCCTTCCGCCGCCCTCCAACCCCTTTAAAAGAATAGCTCATTGCCGCCATTAAACGAGTCTTAGCGCTGACTGGCTCCTGGACTGTCTGTGTGTCCTCTGTTGAGAGGGGGACTGGGTGGCAGTCTGTCAGCCCTCTTATCCTCTTCCTGGACCCACCCACATGGGGTATGCTTTCCCGTCTCTCCTGTAGGACAGGAGATCGCGGGAGGCTAAAAAACCCCGACATTCTGGTGCCCAACTTGGGGCACAAAGCACGACGAGGTAAAACTTTCCTTCCGGTGGGCCAGGAACATCGGAGTTCGAGGGGGGGGCCCTGAAAAGATGGGGCATGCTCAAACCCAGCATGATGACCAAGTGCTCAAAGCACTGAGTTTCATGCTAAAAAACGTAGGTTTGGGGGGTCTCGAACTCCCAAACCAGGAGGGTCTCGAAAGTGTTGAAACACGCCGCAAACTGGCTGGTGGCTGTTGGCCTTTTCAGCATGGCTGCTTGGGAGGGAGCAGCCCTCCCGCTGCCCTGGAGGGGAGGGAGGGGCCTGGGCCAAGTTTCTCAGGTCCCTAACCAAAAACTCTTGCGCCACCGGAACCCTCGGAGGACGAGCAAGTTGGAGGATGGCCTCCACCGTGCCCCTCCCCCGCTGGGGGCTCCCTGATGTAAGCCTGGGGCCATGCCTCGCCGCCGCCGCCACCACTGCCACAGCACTGTGGCACCAGAGGGCTTCCTGCTGCCTCCTCCCCCTCCTCCACCGGAGGTTTCCCACCATGCTTTGTGGACCGGGGAGAGGATGGCTTCTGAGGCGGCCTTAAAGAGCCTGGGAAACATTTGTTGAAAAATGTCTTGGATGGGGGGAAGACAGCCCCCTGGCTGCCCAGGAGGAAAAAGGACTTACTTGCTGTTGGAAAGCTGAATGGATACATGTTTCTAATTTTGTAATTGTAATTCTTGCATTAAGGAAAAATTGTCATTTGAGTTCAAAGGTTATGCAGTAGCCGGAACTGAAAAAAAAATGGTTCTTTAAAAACAGGCAGCCAGGAGGCTAGATTCCCCTGGGTTTCAGAGTTTTTCTGGATGCAAATAAGGCTGAGACAGAGATGTAAAAGCTTTAAAGGCTTAAAATACATTTCTAGATAAAGGATTTGAGCAGCCAGAGTACTCAGAGCAACCAACCAGGAAATATTGGGGGATTTCAAATGTCTTTAAACAGTCTGTGTAGAATCTTGCAGGAGGTGTGACAATCTATCCAGAGGATTCCAAGGGATGCTACTATAGCATTGCCCAGATCCAACCCATCTCCCTGCCTGCCCCCACCACACATGGCTAATGAAGCCTGCTGATCCAGGATGAAAGACACAGCCACTGCTAAAGCTGAGACTTTTACATTGTCTTAACCCTTTGCCCTCTGATTGTTATTCATCTATGCTCTCTTCCACCTGCCAGTAAGGTTAAATGATGATTTGATTTGATGGCACATGGATCTCATTCAGTCTGCTGTTCTCTAAGTGTTACAGCAGAACTCTGGTCAATTCTCAACAAGTTACAGGTGAGCTCTGTTCCTATTGTTCTCCTTGTTGCTTTAATTGGATATAAAAAGGGCTCTTATGGCTAGAACTCCTCGGATTGCAGTTCAAAGCCAGCCCGGGCAGAAAATCTCTCTAAAACTCCATCTCCCAACTAACTAGCAAAGAGCCAGGCAGGAAGCTTGGCTCAAGAAAACCAGCAAAATGCTGAAAGTGGCACGAGGGCTCAAGCGGTAGAGCAATAGCCTCGAGTAGAAGTGCTCAGGGACAGTGCCCAGGCCCTGAGTTCAAACCCCGTGAATGCCAATGGGAGCATGCCATCCCAGCAACAAGCACCTGCACCCCTGGGACTCAGTCAGTCCAGGGAACAAGGATCATGGAGAGGAGAAAGAGGAGAATGATGTCACATCCTAAATGGAGTCACTTTGTCTTGCCCTTTCAAAACTAATCAGAGTCGGGAGATCAATAGGAATAGTTGTTTACCTACCTAATGCCCATACCTGTCCATTTTCACTCTGGACAGAAACGCATTCTTGCCTTTGTTACTTGCTATTTGTATATATGTATAGCCTTGACAGGTTACTCCCAACTAGTCCACTATCCCTAAACACTTCCTTCCTGCCCCCAGACCAGTAATTCCTCCTTCCTTGTAATAGGCCACAATTGCGTTTATGTTCCAAATGGAACTTTTCGGGCATATGCCAAGGGTGTGTTTTCACATGTCATTCATGTTAACTGGTCCTGTGAACTTGTCAGCCTTTTGCCTGACCTTTTCAAAAGCCTCTTTTAACAGGATAACATCCCTCACTGAGGTCACCATCTGGGAACTTACAGTGCAAGACTATCCTCTTACTACACTGCTGTGCCCAGCGCAGATCTGGACCCTGAGGACCCCAGTACCAGGTACTCCTTGATGTTCCCAAGCTGCAGGAGGTAGCCAGAGGAGACCATGACACCCTCTGGCCCTGATAACGATTCTCGTGGAAATGATGAGGACTTTTACCAACCAAACTGGATCGTACCAGGCCAAATGATGAATCAGGGACCCCCGACCATTTCGTCCCTTTTCAGCAGGAAGTAGTTCCAGAAGAGACAACCTCCACCCTTACTCCCAGCCTGGTACCCCTCCTCTATTAATAAGAAACAAAAGAGGGAGATGTGGGACACGCCCGCTCAGATGCCTTGCATCATTAAGAGGTGGTTCTAGCTGGCCCCGCCTCCCAGCCTTGGGACCACATGTAGCCAAGATGGCGCCTGGTGGTAAACCCAGAGGCGGTCCTGTGTGCCATGATTTAGATGTAGGCCGCCCCTTAGGGAGATCCCTTGGAACTCCACCCTGACGGACAGCTCAGGCATCAAATCCCAGCCCCTACGTAGGTGCACGTACCCCTCCCCTTCCGCTGCCCTCCGACCCCTTTAAAAGAATAGCTCATTGCCGCCATTAAACAAGTCTTAGCGCTGACTGGCTCCCGGATTGTCTGTGCATCCTCTGTAGAGAGGGGGGCTGGGTGGCAGTCTGTCAGTCCTCTTATCCTCTTCCTGAACCTTTCTATATGGGGTGTGCTATCCCGTCTCTCCTGCTGGACAGGAGAGCCCGGGAGGCTAAAAAGCTCCTACATACTGTGAAAATTTTTGAGAAAGCCAAACCAAGATGGCGACAGTGGGAGGCTCAGCAGGAGCTCCAGGAGAAGCTGCAACCAGAAAGGGCCCTGGATTCCCCATGAGCTGTGAACTTGAGGTCCTGTCCTGCCTAGGTTGGGACTATGGACAGTCTCATCAACTCAGATAGGCCTCGCCACTCCTTCACTGTTGTGTGTTATTGGTGTCTACATCCAAAATAAGATGGTCTGCAGTTTGTAAGAAACCACAATAAAAAACACAATAACAGGAAAAAAAAAATTGTAGATCATTTACATCAAGAACAAGTATGCAATAGTTATATGTATCTTTAACAATCATTCAATAGTTATGTGTATATTTTGTATATATACCGAAACATATATATCTATATTTCTATATTCATACACATAAGGAGAAATCTATGAAAGAATTTATTCACCAGTTATATTGTAAAGAATTTAGAACTAAGTGAAGACAAAAAGAACTTTATTCCTTTGTGTGTACCATTTTATTTAAATGCACTGTTTCTGTTGTTTAAATATCAGTACAGTAAGTATAATGCTAAGAATGTCAGTTTAGAAATAAAAATTCAATAATAAAGAGAAATTCTATAATTAGATTACATTCCTTTGTATTTTCATGATTGCATATTCCTATTGTTTATGTTCTCCTAAATGAAACTCATGTAAAAACCAACTTAACCAACTTATCTAAATATTTATATGAATAATATGAGTTGTTAAGAATGTCTGTGTCTGCACACCACCATATCTAACAGTCAAACACATTATGAAATATTAAAAATTCACACAGCCTTAGAAATATTTTTATTGAATTTAGAGTTCTCAAATGATCAGTTGCTAATACCTTCTCAGACATAATTTTAATATTTGTCCTTAGAATTTGTGAAAGATATTTGCAATAGCCTTCAACTCAATGTAGGATTGATTTTGGAACAGTTCTTACAGATGCACAAACATTCCATTATATTCAACTCTGTTAGTTTTGCATACTACCCTGGCCAGCCTCGGCCTCCTGACTGTTTTTGCAATTAACCTCAAGTCTATTGACAGCAAAACTTTTAATTATTATTGCCCTATATTTATGCAATAGACTATGGCCTCTAAAACAACAGGCTATTGATTCCAATTGCCATCTTAAATGCAATTGAAAATCCAATCATTTTTTGTAAGACTCCTGAATATTCATTTACTGTATGTTTGTGCTTCATCAATACAAACCTTGCTTCATCTTAAAAAAGTTTGACATTATTTTATTCAGTATTCACTAGACAGCAAATATTGGGACCAGACATTTTATTATTTCAGCAAGAATTGAAAGAGATTGCCTTTTTGGAATATATTATTTTCTTCCTTTTAGTATAATTTGTCAACTTATATTTGTACCTCCATGTGATGGCAGAATATATGTCTATTATAATAACCTAAATTCATCAAGCTGTTTGACTCAATACTTAGAGGATTAGACATGAGGATACTAATTACCTTCTATGATGCACTGATATATTTTATTTGGTTAATTTAGGTGATAGCTGTTAAAAATAAATGCCTTACATTTTTTCTAGGTTTGTTACAAAATGATTAAAGTAAGCTGAATGATTACATTGTGCTTCTTAATAAACTAAGAATTTCCTTTTAATTATTTTTGATAATTGGTATCACTAAACAAGATTTTGGGGGCATCATTATGTAAAATTATTTAACATCTGTGGATTATTCAATCTATCCACATATATATTTATTGCAATAATTTAAGTTGAATGTCCAGATTTTTTCACTTCCACAAATTTAAATTATATACATTGATAGCAGAATAAAACCATAATTAAATCCAAGTGTAGTATTTTAAACAATGGTAATAGAACACATACATAAACTGGGTACCGGTGGCTCACACTCATAATCCTAGCTACTCAGAAGGCTGAGATCTGTGCATCATGGAAGCCAGCCCACACAGAAAAGTCCCAGAGAATCTTATTTCCAATAAGCTACTCAGAAAAGGCCAGAAGTAGTGGTAGAGTGCTAGCCTTGAGCATAAAGAGACTTAGGGATAGCATCTAGGCCCTGCATTAAAACCCCAGGACCAGCAAAAACAAACAAATAAGAACAAAACCCACATATATTTATTTATGACAGGGCACCTGGCATAATTTCTACCTGCCAATACATTTAAATCTAAATTAAGTGATAATTCTAAGCCATCTATTTTAGCCATAATTTTACTTGATATATATTTACTGTGTATGCCTATCATGACATTGTAGCCACTGCTTATATGAAAATGGATCATAAACTATAAACCTCAAGGAACTTTATATCTAGTACTCTGAATTATCACTGAAGTTAATTTTGAATAATAATAGGAAAAAGAAAGGAAGGAATAACAATACAGAATGACTGTGTGCAATTATGGTCACTTATTTTTGAACAGAAGCATCAGCAGAGGAAAGACAATCAAGAATCTAGACATAGGCAACATTACACCCTGGAGACTTAAAATTTTTTATATGGAGACATTGTAGGTATTCATTGTAACTGAAAACTTAGATTTAAGAGGAAGAGTAGCAGGCAAGAAATTGTATTAGATAAATAAAAAGGGTGCAGTCCAGAAGTGCCAAACTCAGGAACTGGGATTTATATTTTAGCTGTTAAGGAGGCAGAATAGTTAGATGGCTAATAGTAATTTGAAGTAAATTATTTCGGAAAGGTAATAGAAAATAGATCATGAAAATAAGGGGAAAATAGTTAAGTTTTAGCCAGTTATAAGAGATTAGTGAGGAATTATAGTGAAGAATATTACTGAGATCATCTTAATTAGCAATCAGTGATGGATATTAATAAGGTTCTATGAAGAGACTTTTTGCCATATATAGGGTAAGAGGAAGGAAATGCAAGTGTTTAAGCCAAAAGCCAAAGTCTAAGTTGATCCCTAGGTTTCTGGACAGGGTACAATTATGCCACACTAAAACTACAGGTGTTTCTACCCCATCAATTACACAGAAAATCCAAGAGATGATTGGAAGGGCAAGGTAAGTTCAGCTTTGTTCATGTGAACTTGAAGTGTGTAAGTGAAATAGCTAATAAACAAGTAGAAAGTCTGAAATTCAATCTTGAAACTGAGGATTGATGTGTGACTTTCAAAATATGTATGACACTGAGATACAATTGATTGTTGTCACTGAAAGTATGAACCATGACTAGGTTAGGATACATCATAGAAAAGTTAAATACAATAATAGCTTTTAGTAGATAACTACCTGAAATGTGGCACTAGTGGTAGTACTTTCTGAAGGTTTGATGAGCAAACAATGCCCAAGGAATCATGGGGGATAAGAGGTACAAATGAGAGACAGAAGAGTGACCCAGACAGAAGATGAACTCTTGAGAGGGACCATATTGACTTTATGGACATTATCAGTGTGATCTCAAGCAAGACATCACAGCAAATCATTTTATCTCTCTGAGTCTCATTTCCTCAGCTATAAAACTGGAACAATAATGCTTCCTTCATTTTATTAGTTATCTTAAGGATTAATAAAACAGTACTTAATGACTCATAAGTAGTCAACAAATATTTCACAATCTTATTATTATTAAGAAGAATTGGCCAATGATTCTAAAAATTTCAAGCAGGTTAAATGAGAGATTTCTCCACCTGATTGATTTTTTATTATATTTTCTTCTTATAGACAATACAGTATAAAATGAAATCCAAAATATAAATCTATAAGGTTTTTCTATTTTATTTTTGGAATAGAGGAATTTAATCAAACTCACTATACTAGTCAAAGAGATGAGAAGGTCTCTTGCAAGAATGAAGATGTAGACATTTAGGGATGTAGACATGAGAAACACATCTGTTTAATGAAATGGAGTGAGCTAAGGAATAGAGCCAGCCCAAGCTTTGTTTCAGACCAAGGTTTGTTTATTAAGCTAAAATGTCCAGCTCTGTATAACTCAGCCCCGGAGTGAGTAGCCCCGAGGCTCAGTTTCAGGGGGTTTAAAAAGGCAAAAACTATAAACAGGTGCAAGCAAGCTAATTTACAGAAGTGGAACTTGTGGTTATTTTTCAAGCAAGCAAGTGTACAGAAGCCAAAGGAGTTACAAAATTTCCCAAAACTGCGATGTGGGTAGGGTAGATATGGGAAATTCCAAGAACTGTGCAAGTTTAGAGGCAACTATGATCTAAACACTGGGAAATGCTAGGCATCCTTGCTATAAAGCAAATTAGAGTCCCGTGCTTACACTTCATTTCAACAGCAAATCATATGTTTCGTCATCACTCACCAGTAAAGACTGTTTCCATGGTAGAATTCTACAGTCTACAAAAAAAAAAAAAAAATTCATCAACAAAACCAGACAATAAGAGAATTGAATTCTGACAAGAGACAAAGACCACATTTTACCCTTGTTTGTAAAAGATACTATCAGCATATACATAATAAGACACAGGACATTTACATAAATAAATGTGGAACATGGTTATAATTTGTCTGACAATTATATACCTGATATATTGTTGTTATTCAACATAGTTTATTCATTCTTGAGTCTTTTAAAAAATTAATTTCACAAGTCTTGATTTAATTATATGGTTTTATATACTACAAACCAGGAGAATATCAATTACTAGCCCCCTAGTCTTTTACACAGATTGGCAGCAAAGGAGAAGGAGGTAGGAAGGCTAATATCAAAACTGAGTTTGTCAATATGAATAACACTCTTTGCCTTCTAAAGACTACTACAAGGACATGAATATGATTTTGATACAAGAATAACTGATTATGTTTAGTGAAACTGTAGAAAATGTAAAGCCACAGAGAACATGATTTCTCTGATAATTCTGTTGTTTACTTTTGCATTTTTCCTTCTGGATTTAAATTGTACAAGACAGAAGAAATTAATAAATTAAAGCTTGATTCATTACCTTTTTGGTAGTGATTGCTACTATATGCAGAGTCCCAGGCTTTTATTCTCCCATCAACATTGAAAGGAAATGAAAACATTGGATCAGCCGCAATTCTAGTACCATCCCACATAGGAAATAGAGAAAAGAGCTGATTACTTTCAGACAGCATTTAATATTTGATATGCATAAATTAACTTTAAAGAGCTGTGTAAAAAAAGAGCCATGTAATAAAAAATTAAAAAGTAGTATATTAGCTATGAAATAGGACAGAATTATGAGCATCCTTTGATAATCTGGTAACATACTATTTGTAAATCAGAAATATTTTACCAATTCATTCTGCATACAGAATTTTGAGAGTAAGAGTAAATTGGTGTTTTCAGGTCTTGGTAACTGCCTAACACCTTGTCTTTAATTCAAGATTTTTCCAGTGAACAAAAGGATTAATGAAGAGTGAATATAGCCATATTATAGAATGAAAGTACTCTGTTTCCTATGGAAATGATTATTCATTTTATGAATTATAAATACTACAAAGAGCACTTTTACATTAGCTGCCTATTTTTGCTTACCTTGTATCTGCTGAAATACCTTGTATGAACATGACTAAAAGCATGGTTTTATCCCATCCTAACAAAATCAAATTCTATTATTGTCTAGGTTTTGTGAATTTGTTACTTTTTTTCTTTTTGTTGGCTCTTGTTATTTTACAGTGAAACACTGCCTCTGTCAGTATAAGAGCACTGGTTTGAGTGTGAGACATATTCTCAGTACTTGTGTTACTACTGGCTCTTTTGAAGATTTTGGTCAAGGCACTCCTATCATAAGCCTTAGTTCAGGCAAAAAGAGAATAGCTCAGACTTAAATGTTCAAAGACAAAATAAAATAATATTTGTAATTTGGCTGTTATCATGTCTGGCATATTATAACTTTTTACCATTAGAACAATGAAGAAAATCTTGACAATTTTTCCAGGTATACAATATACTTAATCTCTAATATTGGCTATGTTCAAAGTACATATTTTATGTAATAAAGTCACTTATTCCTGACAGGGTTATTTTCTTTACTAATTCTTTCTTAAAAATACTTAAGGCCAGTTGCTTATCATTTATAAGATTGTTTCCAAATGTATAACCATCCCTTTAGATTTTTCCCCCTTTGTTCTTATCATTCCATATAATCTACCAGATTCCTCAGAACTTTTTCCTTTCTGCGGAGGTATTAATTAGTTTACAGACTTTCCTTTGGGGATATAGGAATGACTTTTACTCTGTACCTATTCTTAGAAAATAAAACGAACTCTCTCATGTTAGAAAAATATAAGTGCTTTATCATTATATATTTGCTGTGTTTCAGTAACAGTTTCACTCTAATAATTTCATTTTTGTAATAAAATAATCTGTGCATGCAGGTCCTTATTTTTCCAATTACATTTTTTTATCCATTTTAAGTTTTTGATTCTTTTTATTTTTCAGAAACTAAATAGGAAAAGGAAAGTTCAGGAATAAAGAGATGAGAGAGATCACAATGAAAAGAAACCAGTGTATTCTTCCTTGTTATCTACTAAGTGGCAATGTTCTTTTACTGGGACAGTAGATGTTTGATTCTTGATTTTTTTTTTTTTTGTCAGTGATACTGCTTTAGTTTCCCTAGAGGGAAAAAAGGAGAGGGCTATTTTACAAGGTTGCTGATTTAACTACAGCAATGGAATAACTAGAGCCTTGTTCTAGACATGATTGATGATAGGTTTTCAAGGAGTAACCCAAATTATGGGTGAGGAAGACGAAAGGGTGTGACTTTTCTTTCCTTACTATAGCTGGATCAGCAAATTACTTGACAGGGTGTGTTCTTCCAAGCTGCTCATTCTTATGCAGAAGAAGTTAAGTATTTTGGCTGTTTCAGCATTAATTAAAATTGACATTTAAAATATGTTTTAAATGAAACAGAGTGGTACTATTAGGACATAGGATATTAGGCTAAACTAAAGATGGTATGATCAAAGTATTGTTCAATATGGATTAGTTGATTGCATTTTCTTGGTGTGGATATGGATTATTTGTCTATTACTAATCTGCACATAGGCCATTTTTTGTAATAGTGTCACAATATTTGTTAGAGTTTCCTTGGATACTATTTAACAAGCAAATTTCATGAAATAGAACATTTTATAGATATTTCTAAACAGTACATTTTCTTCTGGGTGAAAGATTTTTATTCAATGATTCTCAGTTCTGATAAAAATAAGCCATCGCTCTCAGAAAATATCTTACTGATTGATAAAAACAACTTGCATTGGTTTTATTAACTTAATTATTTGATTAGTTCTTTAATTTGAAGCTCAGATCTACTGAAATCATAGGTTTTTGCTATTAGCAATATGACTCTGGCTAATAATAAATGTATTTCCACATTTGTAATGTTATGGGGTTCCAGGGAGGGGATTCCTCGTTCCTCCAAGAATCCACCACTCAGAGACAGTCTCAAGCAAAAATATGAAAAAGATGGATTTATTGGGGAAGTAAAAAGCCAGGTCACAAACCAAACATGGGAGATGAAGCCTGACCATAAAAAGCAGGCTGACCACTCTCGGGTTTGGGGTTATAAAGCAAATACCACATAGTCTAGCCTGACACATGCAGGTGGCCAAATGGAGTTACAGTCTGCCACATAGTATCTGTTTGAACCAACCTATCATTTTAGTTAGAATTGGTGCTCAAATTTGGTGGGCCCCACATCCACACAATGCAGGAGAATATGCTTACTCATGGGGGGGGGGAGGTAAGGCTGCTCCTTGATGGAAGGTCACATTGAACATTCCACAATGCAAGTGGTAAAGCAGTTTACACAATCTTATCACAGCAAGGGGGACCTTCCCTGGATTCTGAGCATAGAGGGCACACTCCCATCCCTGAGGCTCAGATGTGTGGGAGATCTTAGTGAAGATGGAGTCAGCTTCTGCTCTCTTTAAGTAATCTGAGTTGGAGTCAGTCTCATACCTCTCAACAGTAAAACACTAATTACTTGGACCTATTATGAGTTTTTATTAATATTATGCACACCATCAATTTTTTTCCCTTTTTGAAATCATTGAGTAACATATGGTGAAATGCTCGAGTTTGGATCCCCCGAAAGACCTCCAGAGACCAAAGACCAATGCAAGCAGCAAAAAGGGTGTTTATTTGGAGCTAGCTCGGTCCTCCAGGCACTCAGCACGCTGGTGATGCAAGAGGCACTGAGTTTCGGGCTCCCAGCTATTTTATATATATTTTGGGGAAGGCAAGGATTTAGCATACATCATAGCATCTTTTAACAAATCAACACACACTGTGGGAAAATTAAAAAATAATCCTAAAGCATGTTTGGCGCATTTGGTGGTGGGAAGGAATCTGGAAAGGGTCATTGGTCAGATCAAGGGACCAACACATTTAAAATTGATTGGTTAAGCCATTGGGGGGTAACAAGGGAGGATGTGTGCACAGCTGCAGGGTTTTGATTAGATATTGGAAATTGCACTCACAATTGGATACTAGAAATCTCTCTCACAAATACTGGAAATCGCACTCACAATTAGATACTGAAAATTCCACTCATAACTCAAGGTTGGATATGGTCTTTACCAGGAAGAGAGGGGTGGGGGTAGGACTTAAGGTAAGGTCAGTCAGGTACAGAATGGGATCTGGCTCTACAATGGAAAAGGGATCTCTTTGGTAAAGTGTGCTGCACAAATATAAGCTGAGTGAAACATTACTGGAAAGATGTAATCAATAACAGTAATACTATATGTAACATTTTGATGTATACAGAAAAGGCTCTATGTTACTCAGAGTTTTAACTAGAAAAACATTATCACCTACTGCCTTGAAATGATAATTAGACTATCAATAGGATATATGTTTGTTGATACAAATATTTATTCGTATATATACTTATTCCTTGGTAATGGGAAATTACTTCCAGAATTCTACATATCTTATGTACAGTGAAATACTACTTATATATAAGCTATACACATCCTCTTGTACAATGTAAATTACCTCTAGATTACAGATATTACTTAATGTGATATAAATACTTTTGAGGTTAATAAATATAAAAAGCCAATAAAAACACAATCTTCCTCCCATAATTGCTTGATTCCATGTGTGTAGAAACCACAGATTTAGAAGGCTTGATGGTACTAGTTTTTTTTAATATAATATGTATTTAAAATATATCTTGAAGCAGCATTTTAACAGTAATTTTTACTTTATAATTAAGAAAATGAATACACATAAAGGTGAAATAATTATGTAGGTCAATACATCTAATAAGCAGCAGATTTAAGAATCAAATAATGTCAATTTGGCTATAGACTCTCATCTTCACAACGCTGTTAAACTACTACTATATTAGAAAATCCATTCAAAAGATGTCTTGTTCAAAGTACAAAAGGCGAACCAATGCAACAGCAATACTCACAAGACAACATGTTGGAAATGAACTGCACAACTTGGGGGGGTTGGGAGGAGGGAAAGTGGGAGGGAAATGAGGTAGGGGGTAACAAGTTTGACAAGAAATGTACTCACTGCCTTTCATATGTAACTGTAACCCCTCTGTACATCACCTTGACAATAAATTTTATTTTGAAAAAGTTGTCTTGTTGATCTGGCATCAGATGCTTCTTTATTGATTGGTATGGGTCCTCTAAGTTAATAAGAAAGCCAAGATTTGGTTTTCTAAGAACTCTTGTTCAATTTTTATGGTATATCTTTTACAAACCAAAGAAAATAGTAAAACACAACAAATGATCTGTGACTCTTGTATTATTTAGTTCCTTCTAGGACAGGTGGTCTCACTAATTTAAATGAGGTATATAGTTCAGACTTTCTTGTCTGAATTTTGTATTCACATCAGAGTTTAGGCATGTTCTTTTAAAGTGTAGGCCTTAATCTGTGTCTTACATACTGATTCAAGATGTCCTACTTGAAGTCTCCTAACACATGGCTTTTTGTTGCTGAATTTGTGGCTGGTAAAATCCATTCACAATTCCCTTGGCTTCAGAAACTGCACAGAATGTGGCATGGGTTTAAGCCAAATTCAGTGCAGCAATCACCTTCTCAGGTGAACCTTAAACCCAGCCATTCTCTACTAATTAACTTGATTTTACTTTCACTGAGTAGTTAAAATGCATTTAAATACATTGTCAATGCAGAGTAATGGATTTTTTTTACACATTTTTATTTGACTCTTAAACTAGAATAGACAGCCATTCAGTATGGCAAAGAAAGAGATAATTAGCAAAATGTAGAACTATGCTCCTGGATCAGAACCACTAGTAAAACTTGCTAAATCCCATTTCTGGGTGCCCTGCTCCAAATTGTTTCTAAAAAGTGAGAATTGTTCCTCTTATTTTAGATTTGTTTTTGTAATTCCAGAAAAGTAATAGAAATCTATCATCTCCAAATTTCTCCAAATATGACTTTCCATTGTGCAGTCAGTATTTGTACATATTTATGATGTAGAGTGTAATGTAATAGTTGGATTCATATATATATTGGATAGTGGTCTACAGAGTAATTAGAATAGATTTCATCTTAAAGATTTATCACTTCTTTATTACAAATAAATTCTGAATCTACTCTTTTAATTATATTCAAATAAACAATGTATTATTTTATTTATATATATATATATCCTATTGTGTGACAGGACACTGCAGCTTACTCCTCCCATCAAACTAGAATTTTCTCCATTGCCCAACCTCTCTGTATCCTTCCCTTCCCTACAACTCTCCCAAATCTCCATTGTTTGTCATTAGACCCATTATACAACTCTGTGTGTGTGTATATATATGTGTGTGTGTGAGAGAGAGAGAGAAGAGAGAGAAGAGAGAGAGAGAGAGAGAGAGAGAGAGAGAGAGAGAGAGAGAGAGAGAGACAGAGATTCTTCTGGGTCTGAAGCTTAAGGCTTGGGAACTGTCCCTGAGGACTTTTACTCCAGGCTAGAACTCTTCCATTTGAGCCACAGCTCTACTTTTAGCTTTTTGGTGATTAATTGGATATAAGATTCTCATAGATTTTCCTGCGTGGGCTGATTTAAAACCACAATTCTCTGATTTCAACCTCCAGAGAAAGTAGTATTATAGGATTGTGCCATTTGTGTCCAGCAACTCTCAACTTTTCAGAGATCAAGTTTTTATACTCCTCATATGATATCATGCAGACTGTCATTTTGTGTCTTATTTCACTTAACAATTTTTTTTCTACAGGTAATTAAGCTTTTGGGTGTGGGCAGAAGTGAGTCAGAGGTGAAATGGTGGGTAATGATATCTTAGGTCTTTAGAAGTTCACTGCATTAAAATGTGTTCATTATGAGGGAGGTTTTCAAGAATCAGAAAAGCTAACTCTTTAAGACTGCTTCATAAATGTAATTTTCTATAAAAACAATATAGTAAAAATTAGATAATATTCCAGAAGGGAAATTTTGAGAAAAATTAGAATAAGGGTGAGGACAGTATTTATATAAAGAAACTCAAGAGTTACCCACATTTTATATATTGAATGGTAGCTTAGAAAATAAATTTGTTTGCCTCTGTTTTTGCAAGGAGTGTATTACAACTCAATTTTGTCAAATTTTAATCTGAGTTTATATTATCTGTTCAATAAATAAATCTGGGCATCCATTCTGTCTCAAGGTATGGTAGATTCTGGGTCAATATGCTCAAAATATTTATAATCAAATTCATTTAGAAAATTACTTGAAACATAGAAGCTGCTTAGCAAAATGTTTTGTTTTAACAAAGTAGAAAATAATGAGACAAATCAACAAAAGAATATCTGGTTAGTTTCTTAAAGTACCATATGAAGAAGAAATATTCTGTCAAACCTGTTGGACTAACAAAGGACTGACCTACAGGGCAGGACAGCAAGGCCTCAGCAATGGCAAATTTTCTACAAGTAGGCCATTACATTGAGAAGTGGATCAGACACCTTTTCTGAGCCTCAGTCAATGCAGATATTCACATCACTTTTATGGCAGATTCCCAAGCAAGAATTTGCCTTCCAACTTCTGTGATGAAGCAGTTGCATGTGTACCATTTCAAATTGGGAGCTAACCTTTTCAAAATGTCAGCACACTTACTTTACCATCTTCACAATCACTAGCAATTTACATTGATTCAGTTACCTCACACCTTGGGTACTGTATAAAATTATTTTATTCTCTGAGATCCTAAGTTCCAAAGAAGACTCTTCCATATCTTAATGAAGGTAGTTATGGATAAGGGGCATATATTTCTGTATAAACACTATAGACTGGATTTCAATGAGCTTTCACCTGGGGATAGAATGCTGTCATTTTTGTTGATAAGTAAGTCTTTCAAAATGACTGTCTACCCATAAGTTAATTGCAAGCATACGGGGAGCTGACATTGATTAAAGCTGGCATGCCTGTCTTTTAAAATTCATATTCTTAAAATGAAATGCTCCCTCTGAACATTATTGAAAGAAAGTTAGAGGACCTGGTTTCTAGCAAACTTTACAGAACATGACCATGTAATTCAAATAATATCTCTGGAATAATTGCATGGTACAGAGTTAACTCCTAATTTTACACATCTCAGAAAGCTAAATTACATCAGGTTGCGCTTGTGATAGGTCACAAAATAAGACACTAATAGCTTAAAAATAAATACCCACTTTCTAGAGTTTCAGCTTGATGGAGAGATTGGAAGATATTAAGTAATTGAGAATTTTAAAATGAGCAATTACATTTGAGAATCATTCTTAAGACATATATTTAAACATTTTAAGGCCTTTTCTTTTTTTCTGAATACTTATTGATTGTCAAAGTGATGTACAGAGAAGTTACAGTTTCATAGTAAGGCAGTTAGTACATTTATTGTACAATTTGTTACCTCCTCCCTCATCATCCCCACCCCCTTTTCCTCTTCTCCCATGAGTCGTTCAGTTGCTTTACACCAAGTGGTTTTGTAAGTATTGCTTTTGGAGTTGTTTGTCTTTTTATCCTTTGTCTCTCAATTTTGATATTCCCTTTCCCTTCCCTAGTTCTAATACCAGTGTTTACAGTATCCAGGTTACTCAGAGGAAATACAGTGATAGCATGGGGACAACCACAGGAAGGGGATACAAGAGGATCATCAACAACAAAAAAGCTATGGTTTCACATGGTATGTTGAAAGTAGTTACAACAGTGATATAACACTCGTTTCCATAACATGGAGTTCATTTCACTTAGCATCATCTTAAGTGTTCCTAAGGGTATAGCTATTGGGCTCTTGTGATCCTCTGCTGTGACTAGCCTAAACCTGTACTAATTATTCCCTATGAAGGAAACCATAGCATCCATGTTTCTTTGGGTCTGGCTCACTTCACTTAGTATAATTTTTTCCAAGTCCTTCTATTTCCTTGCGAATGGGGAAATATTCTTTCTGATAGAGGCATAAAATTCCTCTGTGTATATGTACCACATTTTCCTGACCCATTCGTCTACTGAAGGGCGTCTGGGTTGGTTCCATATTTTAGCGATGAACATTGTTGTGCTGGTGGCTTCAGTGTGTTCTTGCTTGTAATCTTTTGGGTAGATGCCAAAGAGCTGGGCTGCCTTCTGAGGAATTTCCATACTGCTTTCCAGAGTGGCTGAATAAGTTTACATTCCCACCAACAATGAAGTAGGGTTCCCTTTTGGCCACATCCCCTCCAACATTTGTTATTGTTAGTTTTCCTGATAATGGACATTCTTACTGGGGTGAGGTGGAATCTCAGTGTTGTTTTGATTTGTGTTTATTTTATGGCCAATGATATACAGCACTTGTTCATGTGTCTCTTAGCCATTGTCATTTCCTCTTCAGAGTAGTCTCTTTTTAGGTCTTTAGCCCACTTGTTGAGGGGCTGCTGGTTTTTTGAGGTTTTGTTTTGGAGGAATTTAATTTTTTTAGTTCTGCATATATTTTAGATATGAGGCCTTTGTCCATTGTATGGCCAGTAAAGATCTTCTCCCAGTCTGTGGGCTTTCTGTTTATATTGTAAGCTATTTCCTTTGCCCTGCAGAAGCTCTGAAGTTTTATGCAGTCCCATTTGTCCACTTAAGGCCTTTTCTGTAACTAATATTTCTATTCTTTTGGTGTTGTTGTTGCTGTTCAGTCACAGAATACTTTGATTTTTTTTGTTACCTTTATTTGAGACCAGAGTTCTTTGGGCAGTGTGAAGAGTAATTTATTTCCACCTCAACTCAGATCCTGTTGATTAGACAGATCTCACAGCTAATATGTTTATCACACTCAATATTTGCTCATACCCAATGCTCCTCTTTTTCTAGTTCTAAAGGAAGTGGAAAAGATAGATTAAAAAGTAAAATGATATATCTTCTAGTATCGTATGTCTTCAGTGTTCATGACAACACTGCTATGAGGTTCATCTTCACTCTAGCAGTCTAGAAGAAGAAAAAAAAGCCATCATATCGGAAAAACTGAGCCACTGGATTTCTCTGTCCCCTGCAATACTTACAATTTAATGATAACATGATTCATTAGCTTTATAAAACTGGTAATGTTACTTTGCTTATGTCATCTTCTCCTTTAAATCTTTATATGCAAGTTGGTTAAAAATAACTCTCTCTATTTATGTTCTGTATGTACACACTTTCAGCTTTGCAGAAAATAATAGCCAAGATACCCTTTAACCATTTTTCAAGATAGTTAACAATAGAGGAATAGTTTAGATATTTACATTTCTTGCATAAAATTCAGTGAGAATCATTACATAGTATGTAGCCCAGAAAATTATTGGTCTTCTTTCATAGAACAAATATCACTGTAGCTTTAACTATACTCTCATAATTCAAGAGATCTACAGCCCCCAATATCTAAAATTCCATTGCATTGATTGCTATACCAGTTTGTACATAATAAAATTTACTGTAATTAGTATTAGTTGCTAATGCTAATTATTAAATACTAATTTTGCTAACTAGAACTATTCTGGCCTTATTTCCAATATTAAGAACCTAAATACTTTTAAAACTTTTTTTTCAATTTCAAGTCTTTATCTTTGTCTTATTTTGTGGAATTATTTCCAAGTTCTTTAGTATTCAAACCTAGAGAGTACTCCAAGTCAAATTCTTCATGATGATTCTTGTATGAACTTATTATTAACACATTGTAATATTAAAATATTGGTCTATCTACTTGTTTAATTAAAATACATGAAACTATCATATTAGTTTATTTAGGTCAGCATATTTCTCATTCTTAAACTAATTAGTTTTTAGGATGATCAATTTAACATCACAGAAAACAGTCAGTTTTCCTTTTCCGAACACAGGGATTTTATAGTAGTCTTTTAGATCTGATTAGAACTTCATTGAATTATGGATTGTAATAGAAAGAAAACACTGTATTAATGTGTTTTTAATTCTCTCAGAGATTGCCTTAGAGAAAAGAGAGAAAGAGAGAGAGGGAGACAGGAAGAGAAAAAAGGAAAGGGGAAATAGGGGCAAAGGAGAGAAAGAGAGGGATCAGAAGGGGAGAAGGACAGAGATGGGGGAGAGTCAGTGTGTGTGTGTGAGAAAGAAAGTGTGTGTGTGTGTGTGTGTGAGAGTGAGAAAGAGAGAGACTAGAGAAAAGCTGGAAAAACTATTGAATAAAATATCCCTTAAGCTCTTTTAAATCTTGATCATCTCATATACTTTAAAGTGACATAAGATCAAGATCTACTTTTAGTGTTATCTGTCCACTTTATGAATCAATAAAATAGTACACAAGAAAAGACATTTCAAACTCAAGGGGAAAACAGAAACACATATCTATTTTTATCTGATTTTTAGGAAGCAGTTATATCCTCTCTTCTTGAGCTAAGTACAGAGAAGATTTCAACACTGGATGATGCCTCTTTTCCAATCACAACTCCTTTAAAAGATATAAAAGAAGAACTTCGTTTCATTCACTTTGTCTTGTTTCAAAAGTAATATATTGGTACCGATACTCTATAAAAAGCCATGTAAGCTTGCACAGTCCCCGTGCATTTTACCGAGTAAAATGGTTTGAGTACATATAAATCTGTATGTCCACCTGCCAAATACATGGCACTTAAGATCAGCTACCAACTTGCAGGTGGACTACTATAAGTTTAGGCTCAATACAAAGATATGCAACTTAAAGAAAGATTAGTTGAGTGTATGTATGTATTTTGCTGGATATCAAAATGAGGACCTTGAACATATTAAGCAAGTCCTCTACCAGTGAATTCTATTTATTCCCATGCATTTAGTTGCTACTTAGATATTTCCTTTCTTTTTCGTCCCCATCAAGAATACAATATATTTGACTCAAGATTAAAGTCCCTTCCTTAGAATGGATAGGTGTAAAAAGAGTTGTAGAGTTAGTGTTCTTATAATCATCTCATTGACAGAATTCCTACTAAGATGATATCTAGGGTCATTATATACATCCCTTGATGTGCACTAAAAATTTCTGGCAACTGGGTTTACATTAATGATGACCTTGGAGTCCATGCCCTTTAGCTTTAATAAATAACTCTGCTCAAAGAGAATAGTAGCCACTGTACTAAAAAAATAATTGAAAACAAAAGAAACTATTGAAAATGCTTTTTCCTGCCACAAAAAAGAAATCAGTAAGCATTAATATGATATTTTTATTAGGTTTAAAGCCTATGCTATAACCGGAATTCCTATTTAGTAGTTGATGTTGGCTTATTATCAGGTAACATGTGTGCAATGTTTTATTAAAATCAGAAAGCTTATCAATGACAAATTTGTTCATTATGGCAATAAAGAATAGTGACTTAAAATAGCAGTATGGGTGTTTTTTTTTTTGGTTGGAAAACATTTCTATTCTACAGTTTTAACTTCAAATTCAAATTTCAAAATGATTCTTACTGGTAAATACACACTCTAAACATCCACAGCTGAGACCTGAATGTAAACACCCCAACATAATACCCATAATACCAAAATACTCTCAGGTACAGAAAAATGAATGATGTCAGGTACATGTCACTATGAAATTCTATGGGCTATATTTTCTTGTATAGGGAGCTAAATTTGAAAGAGGTAAGGAATAGTGATGAAAGTTAGGAAAAGCTATGAAAAAATTGTCCTGTGTTTTCCATTTCTTCTAGTTTTTCACTCTTGGTCTTACAGGTGATTTGTCTATACATAGACACAGTATCTCAGATTCTCATATATGAGTAGGATTTTAGGCCTGTGTTCACTTTCTAACTACAAAATCTGGTGATAATGTCAATCTTTACAAAATAAAATGACTATCTGAGATAAAAAAAAGTGATTTTACAAGTGAAAATATACTCAGGAATTGTTAGTATTCATAGGTTACAAAATGCATCTCACTAATTTAAGGTCAAAACTCCATGCAAATTTTACATGGGATTCTTTGTATAAGATGTTTTATATTACTTGACATGGTGCAAGCATATCATTTATATGCTCATGATACTTTCCTCTTTCTTTGCTTTTGCTGTAGTTATAGAAGAAGAAGTCAGAAGGGAAGTTGCACTTTGCCTTCATAATTTGCATTAACTAAACAGATATGTTGAATGACATTGCTTGACATTGCTGTTTCATTGTTTATCAGTGGGAGGTACAAGGTTAGTAGCCAGGTATGTAAACATTGATGGCTCTCAGAGGAAAAAAAGTAACTGTCAGTGAAGATGAAAGGAACAATGGGAACTCAGAAAGGACAAAGATTCTATGGTAATAATGCAAAATAAAATAGAGACTAAACAAAAGCAACACCCAATCAAGCAGCTGTTATATATAGGTGTATACATATACATTTATCATTGTACCAGCCCATTAAGAAAATTGTTTCATTTGCATTTCTGAAGTCTGGCTATAAAACAACTCCCTCATTAGAAAACACATCGTAAGAGATTGCAAAAGTATTGTAAGTTGCATTCTTTTTGAACACCTTCCAAATATCAAATACCACTGTGCTGCTTCAGTGCTGGCATGCAATTATATTTAAGCCTCAAGGCACAATGAAATGCTGAACGGTTTAATCAAGTAGACAGTATTAGAGCATGTTTCTCAGCAATGTGTCCCTTTACAATCTCTTATGCTTTTACAAATCTTGTCTGTGGTGTTTATTTGACTCTTCTTCATCTCTGAAAAGCCAAGGGATTTTCTCTGAATGATCATATTAAGGTGACACTCATTAGGGCTTATCTGTTCTCTGTGAGATGTTATAAAGAGTGCCTCACAAGAGTCTACTATGATATCTAGAAAAAAAAATTTACATTTACTTTATTTGCTAAATCTTTGTCTTCTTTTTCCTACTGTCTAATCAGTAGCAACATTACCTCTAGAATATCTTGCTATATTCTCTATTGTCAATATAGCATGGGGAAAAAAAAGAGAAACCATTACTAACTGATCTTGATTATTTTATATGCAACCTATTTGTGATGTTTGTCTCATTAAGTTAGAGAGAGAGAGAGAGAGAGATAGACAGAGACACAGAGAGAGACAGAGAGTGAGAGAGAGTCAGAGACCCGTCCTGGTCCTGGGGCTCAAACTCAGGGCCTGGACCCTATTCCTGAGCTTCTTTGCTCAAGGCTAGCACTCTACCAATTGAAGCACAGCTCCACTTCCAGCTTTTTTGGTAGTGGAGATAAGAATCTAATGGACTTTCCAGTCTTCAGATGTCAGCCTCCCATGTAGCTAGGATTGTAGGGGTGAGCCTCCAATGTCCATAAAGTAAGAGTTTTTCTATAATCCCTTAAAATATGCAATAATTTAAAGAAAACCAAGTACTGTTTAAACAATTTGGAAAGTTGCTAAATAACATTTCTAATTTGAACATTAGTGTATGGATATTATTAGACTATCACTTTCTAAGATATATTATCTTTCTAAGGTGTTTACAAGTTTTTACAATGTGTACATTGTCATCATAAAATTATAAAGAGCACAAAACAAACATAAAGGAATATTGTAAGGAACAAATCACTCTAAAATTACATGTTTTGACACTTTATCTCATGTGATTTTTATAGGAATTGGCATAGAGTCTGTAATTACATGTCCTTAAAATCAAGTATGATAATAAAATAATTGTCACATAGGTCAGTTCTTGTCACAAGGAATATATTACTCCCCAAATTTACAGGGAACATTTAAAAATTAAGATTGGATCATATATTCAGAGAACATAAAATTCATTACAAAAGATGTTGCTGGCTTTGTGTTCTCTTTCCTTTATTTCATAATGAAGTATTATCAAGTAAACTAATCAAGATGATAATTCCCTTTATAATTGCCACTTGATAATTTCTGTGTAATGCTGATGGGTCAGCTAATTCTGTCATAGTAAGCTGGCAGTGAATTCTGGCTAGGGTACTACATGATTACAGATTACCAATAGTCAATTCAGTGAGGTAAAAAGACTGCACTTCCTTTGGTTAGGGAGATAGATGCTATGCTTGCTGCATCATACTTGCTGTTTGTAACATGTACAACTTCATAAACTTGTATCTGTTTCAAAATTATTATGAAAATAAAAGATATTTAAACATTGAATCTTTATCAAAGCTCTAACATATTAACTGTGCTAATTCCTCTGTGGACTTTGACATTTTCCAAATTTGTGTTGTGATACCAATCTTCTCATTTCCGTTTTCTGACCTCACAATCTAAAAAGGTAGTGTTTTCTGACGTTTACAAATAACTGAATTGTTATAGCTATTGCCTTTTCGATATCAGTTTGATCTAGCCATTTTCTTCTTTCTTAGCAGCCACTAGTTCTATCCAAGCCCTTGCTATCTCTCACGACAAATACACCAATGATATTGAAGACCTTTGTTTTTGGTTACCCTGCTATCTTGATTATATATTGTTGCCAGAGATTTCTATAACAACTCTCCAACTGCAGAACAATAAGCCATTGTTGTCAAACTTGATTACAAAGAGTAGAACACATAGGCCCTGAATTCAGACCCCAGAACAGCAAAAATGATAATAATTATGAAATTGGTATACAATGTACTTAAAATATCTCATTCAGATTCTTGTTGAATTTATAAATATTTTACAAATGTAATCTTATGTACATACATATATATATATACTATCCTTTATCCTTATAAAATAAGTTTATTTCCTATTTAAAAAACTGTTGCATTTGATTTTGCCTTTAACCTTGGAGCTTATACATACAATTTTAAACCAATTAAACAATTGATTTCATTAGGAACAAATTGTCTGTAGTACTTGTGTATGCTTGAGAGGTTTTCAAAGAGGATAAAACAAAGTTATTTATAATACAACTCTTTCTTGATCAAAATCTTTTTTGTCAAATAGACCCATTCTAACATCTTACTCATGACTTTCCTAAATATAGATTTATTCCGTTTCTCTAATCTTAGTCTTTAGTCATTTTTTCCTCTCCTACAATTCTTTATTTTTAATTATAGTATTATTCAATTTAAGTAGTTGTACAAGGGAATTAGCACTCAACCAATCAGTTTATGATTAAAATACATGTTAATCGATTTTTACCCATTTCACCATTCTCCCCCATGCCTCCCAACCCCACCCATCTCCTCAATTTTCCTAGTTTCATAGGACATGCATTCAATATTATGGCTGCATTTCCCCCCATTATTCTCTTGACTGAACTCACCTACATTCAATTAGCAGTTTCCTGATAGTTATTTTGTTGGACTGTGAGTTCATTTTTCTAAAGAGTTACATGGTTTGAATTCTTCCTTGGAAGTATCACATTTTGATCAATATCTTTGTGTACACTAACCCTTTTTTGATACTTCTTTATATTTTTGGATATGTGTGTACTCTCCTTGTTTGAAGCACAATGGAATGAGCTATTTTCTGAAAGTCTCTATATTCTTTTCCAAGTCTTATTATTTTAACATTAAGTTATATGCCCTAGCATTTGATCATATATAACTTTAAATGAATTAATGTTTTACTTTAGTGTTTTTGAAGTCAGGAATAGAGAGGGACTTAAGTATTTCTTAACCTCTCAGTCTTGAAGGCAAAAATCTATTTTAATTTCTATATGTTAGAATAAATCAGTAGCTCTTGAACTTTTATTCTTCATCAAAGTTTTTTTCTCCACAGTGTGTTACCAAGGGCTGAGGCTGATTGTGGCCATGGGATCTCCAACTGCATTTGAGAACAACTTGGAGAGACTATGACAGCTCAGGTCTGCACAATATATATAGCTGCCACTCGTCTTCTTATAATGAAAAGAAAAATCTACTTCTCCAAATAAGAAAACCAATTTTAAATGTATAATATCTGATGTATGTTTAAAATTGCTGTCTCTGAAAATCTGCATATTGAATGGAGCTGCCAGACCTATGGGAAGAGAATGAGGCCAATCTAATCCATTAGATGAAGACAAGACTTAAAACCAAAAGGAACAACTTCATATTTAATGTACATAAAGTGCTCTGATCTAAATGAACAAATTGTGCATGTATATGTATGCATATTATTTGTTTTTTCCCATGCATGTTGAAGAAGCATATCTATTTTATATCCTTTATACATTACAATTTCCTTCAAAGTATTCATAGTGTCACAGAATGTACTATGGCTACAATGGGCCAAACAGGAGGATTTAATTAGTGACTTTTTTGTTTTACCACATATACCAGACCTACCAAGGATATTTTATAGCTATTCTCTCTAACTGAAATAAAACCTTTTTAGGTAAGTAATTTTATAGGTTAAAATTTCAAGCCTGTAGAAAGACATGGCAAGAACAAACATCTACTAAGTTTTTGAGCCAGAGTTCAAACTCGTCTCCTAATTCCAAGCTTTTCTTCATGTTATGTTTGATTGAGTCCACATAAATTGTGATTTTTGAATCAGGCCACTTTTGATGATAGAGTTAGATTATATTATTTTCAATCATTGAGTGTTAGTACTGGCCATTGCAAATCACAGTCATGGAATGTTAACATCCCCTTTGACGGGGATGTTGATTTATTATTCTAACTAATGGCACCTATTGATTGAACACATAAAGGTGGGGTACCTATATTGGTGAAGGTTTTTCTCTGTTGCTAGCATTGAAGAAGCAAGTTTTCTTGAATCCTGTAGTTCAAAGGAAATGAGTTCTGCCAATAGACTCAGGGGGGTAGCGGGATCTTCCCCCATTTAAGCTTTCAGATGAGACCATGCCCTGGTCAGCTCCTTACTTTCAACCTTGTGAACATTCAATAGAAGACTCATTTGCACTGCCTAGTCTCCTGACTTTCAGAACAGTGAGAAAATGAATATGCATATTTAATCCATTGAATTTTAGTGATTTGTTATGTAGTAATAGAAAAATATATAGTTTAGATTAGTTTTTGTCCTTCGAATCTAATAAATGATTAAATCACCAGATACTGAATTTTCTTCAGATCAAATATATATAATCTGAGATAATTTTTCTTTACTAATACCATTATCTGAATGAATATGCCTTTTTTATTGTGCTGCCACTACGCATAGTATGCAATTAATTTTCTTTTATCTTTTCACTCCTTTTAGCCCCACAAACCCTTCATTAATTGACTAAGCATAACTATATGCCTCAGTGAGCCTATTTTATATCAGCTTTTTTTATTTCATGTTCCCTGAAGCATTTTTTAAAAAATGGTTTTCAAAATCTAGTAAACATATTCATAATACATTTTCTCCTCTTATTTAAACTTACAAACATTCCCTCAAGTTCATTAAACTAGAACTCAAGGGAGCTCCTGTTTTCCTGGCACTCTGGTTTATGATAATAATTTTCAAATAACTAAGAAGGAAGAGGCTACTGCCAGTAAAACTCCTGCCCTCTGCAATCCTTTCTCAAGTCTCTAGTCACTCTTCCAAAATCTTCCCAGTGGAATGTAATCTTAAATATTTAATTAAATGACAGAAGCACATTGGATATGTGCATGTGTAAAGGAGGGGAGAGAGAGAGAGAGAGAGAGAGAGAGAGAGAGAGAGAGAGATTGAGATTTATTCTAAGGTACTGGAGAACACAAGGAAGGTGAAAAGGCACTGAAAAGCTTGAAATCCAAGGCAGCCCATACTGTAGATTGTAGTCTAGATCTGAAAGCCTGAAAATAAGGAGCAATGAGGGCAGGAGAGAAGACCGATGTCATAACACAAGTACTCCTGGCAGAGTGTAATGCAGCCTTACACTCCGTTTTGGTTCATGCCCTCAGAGTTTGAATTACATTTGTGTAAAAGCTTTACCATTTCTCCCTCCCTCCCTCCCTCCCTCCCTCCCTTCCTCTCTCTCTTTCTTTTCCTTCTCTCCTTCCTTCCTTCCTTCCTTCCTTCCTTCCTTCCTTCCTTCCTTCCTTCCTTCCTTCCTTCCTTCCTTTCTTTCTTTCTTTCTTTCTTTTTTTCTTTCTTTCTTTCCTTCCTTCTTTTTCTTTTCTCCCCCGCCCCCCCCTTCTCTATCTTATCTACCTACCTAGTAAGGACAGATTTTCATCCTATATTTCAACAAATGCAATAAATTGGCACTAACAGAATGCAGAAGTAGATCCTCTTCTTAGACATTAAAGAAGGTTATAAAATATATAAACCACTATTGCTTCTGACTAAATTCTTTGTGATTTAGAGGATATAGGTTTCTAAAAGGAATAAAGGTATGTTGGAATGTAATGCTATTATTTTTGATATTGTAAATGAGTTAATAATCATATTAAATATTTGTTTTAATTTATAACATGGTAAATATAACCCTTATAAGCAAAAGCTGTTTGGAATGTCTACTAGTTTTTGTCTGTTTTTTGTGTCAGTACTTGGGCTTGAACTCAGGACCAAAGTGTTCTTTTCTAGCTTTTTCCACTCATGACTAGCACTTGACAACTTGAACCACACGTCCACTTTCAGCTTTTTATTTGTTAATTGGGATAAGACACAGACTTTTCCTATCTGAGCTCGCTTCAAATCAAAATCCCTTGGTAGGTAGAACTACAGGTGTGAGCCTCTGGTACTGAGATCATTCGTTGACTGTAGATCATCTAAAGATTGAGAAACCCCAAAGCTTGAGAACCGCTCATGAGGCTCTGTGAAACTAAGAAAAAGAATCTGAGAGGTATGCCATGATACTCCAGATAGGACGCTGATGGATTGGGACTTTGGAGATGATCATTGACTCTTAACTATTCATTGATGAGATACCTTCATGTGTTTCAACAATATTAACAAATGAAGAGTAATGATTATTTATTTAAAAGTGTCAAAAGCTACCCAAAACATTTGTCTTCTTTTCTAGCTTTTGTTTCTTCAAGAGTACTCCTTTATGATATGCTTGGTCCTTTGTTATCTGTCCCATCTTAGCTTCTTCCACTGGCTCTTTCCATTCTGTCACCCACTAGTTTCCATTACTTATATATGTTCCTCCCTTCAACACACACCTTTCCTTTAATAAGGCAGTTCCTTACAAACCCCATTTTGAACTGTCACCCATTCATAATGTTTTAATCCAGATTTATCTAACGCAGATTTATTTTCTGAAGTTTCTCATGTGGAGTTTGGATCTTCAAATTCTTCAAAATAGCATTTACTACAATAAATCTCTTCATCTTTATTCTTGTATTATGAAATCTCATAGCTAGTGATGGTTATTTTTTAAGTTAGTTTTACTAGCATTTAGCAACTTTTTCCTAGCAAAAACTAGGACTAAACATAAATAAAACATAAATAACATAAATAAACATAAAATAAAACAATTATATTATTAGTTATGTCAAGGTTTGGGATTCATTACTGCCAAAAAGATTCTACAATGGAAATGGGAATAGAACTAGAAATTGTAAGTTAAATTTTGTAATTTTTTCCATATTTAGCAGCATCTAGTGGAATCAGACATCCAGTATTGGATTTAATAGAGAGTTCCTGCTGTTTGGTTAAGATAACACTGAAGATTAAGAAAGGAGACAAATTTGGTCTGTTATTAGCAAAAGAGTTTCTTTTGAATTACAAGGTCAGATAAGTATATCGAAAGCAGTAGGTAGGTGATCCACATCTCCTCTCTACCACATATTTATTTGAAATTTTCTCATGAATTTTAGCTTTAAATATTTCTATCCCTTGCTTGTCTCTTATCCTACTTTAGGCCTCGAGGCCAGCTTTATTTGATCCTGGTATGAATTTTTATCCTTAGTGACTGAGCAAGCTCTTTTCTGTAACATGAATGTACATCCCAAGTCTTCACAGTTTAAAATGTGATTGATATGCAATGAATCACTATTGTGACTCTTGTAGAACATTACAATAACCTAAATAATGTCTTCTCTTTCTTCTTTCTCTTTTTGGAAAAAGAATTCTGTCCCTTCCTCAGGGCCTTTCTCCTACCTGTGGAAGAATTATATGTGTCTGGTCTTATGGCATCAGTCTTGACTTCTGGGCTTGCTCTGGTTAATGAAATGTGTATAGAAATACTCAAGACACTTTTGAGCAGAAGGCTTGCTAGGGTGAGACTTGTCTACGTGGTCCCTTTCTCATGTGCCATGAGATTGCCAGTGTTCAAGGTAGCAACTGTTTTCTCAGCCTTGGTCTCGGAAAGAAGGTTTGCTGTAAAATAGGAGCCACAGTGGAACATGAGTGACAAAAAAAGTCTCTGTTTTTGTTTTGCTTTTCATTTCTCTGAAATGTTACGTTTCATGCAAACACAGTATGATGTATTTTATAATGATATATTACCCTCTTTATCCCCAGTGTTTTCTAACACTATAACCCAGGGTGAACCTCTTAATTTTGTAAATCAGAGAATTCAATTATTTCACTTGAACTCTGAAATGTTCGCTATACCATGAGAGTGAAAGGCACAATCTTAGAGTGGCTGACTATTCCTCTACTGTGGCATCTCACTGTCTAAGGTCTTCTGTAGTCAACCACTGAGCACCAAACATGGGGGACTTTCTTCTACTCCTTAAAAGTTCCTACTCCAGGAACTTAGCATTTATTTTTCCTTCTTCTCTCTGTTTAATTCTCTTACCTATGGAGTGTCTTTACTCATTGTTCAGTGGTCTAAAAGTTATTATCTCAAGAGTCATGGAAAAATGTACACATAAATGAAAATGTATTTGGCTTTTCTGAATCTTTTTATTTTAATTTAAATTTTAAAAAGAAAAAAAAGAATTCTTTAGGTGCCAAAGATAACATATTTCATTTTTTTTTTTTACTATGCACTTGAAAAACAAGGGGAACAAAAGTATTAGGAGATTTCCTTTTGTTCTTCACCCTAATTGGAACAGCAAAATGAATCAGGAGAAGGGAACAAGTGAGGCACTTTTAATGAAGAATCAAGTATGGCCCTTCCTTCTGGGATTTTCCAGCCTGAGGCAGCTGAACTCTAGAGAGCAATGAAGCTGAAACATGGATGAAGGACTGGGCACCGGTGGCTCACACTTGAAATCCTACCTACTCAGAAGGCTGAATTCTAGATGACTTGATGCCAGCGTGGGCAGGGAAGTCTGAAAGATTCCATCTCCAAAAGTGCCAGCCAAAAATACAGGTTGGGATGTTGGTCAGGCGGTAGAGTGCCAGCCTAATATAAGCTGGGTGCTGTGTTCACTTCAATACAGAAGCGAATGAAAATCCTAGGCATCACATTCTCCATGACATTTACTACCCTGAACATCAGTTTCGTGAAATAGATATAAACATATCACAAATGAGCAGTACTGTTTCCAACCCAATCCATGCTATAATTATGTTATTCTTTTCAAAAGTCAACTTCATGTATGTTAAATTCTGTTCAATGAAGCCTTCTTTGGGAGGTTAAGAATCAAGACTCTTATTTTCATAGGTTCTATTTTAAAACCAAAATATGTAACTTTTAATGAATACTTGTGGAGGGCTATATTTTTAAACTTCATATATGAACCAGTATAAAGCAGATTTATAAAGTTCAATTTTATTTATTTTAAATGTTACCTTGGGAGAATAATTCTCAGTTAAGCTATTTAAAAACACAAGAGCATAACAAATGGTATACTTTCCCTCAAACTGTATCATTTGCCAGTGTGTTGCCCTATGCCTTTATGAGATCATTTTGCAGATTAAGGGACTATCTCTGAAATAAACAAACCTACATTTCAAGAAATAAGTGTACAATTATAAAAACAATTGTAAAATTTTTGACTGTATGTCGAAGGAAAATATTATCTAGAGAGATTTTTCCACAGCAGCTTCTTTAGGCCTTAGGGACAGCAGTCATTGAAGATGCAGAAATTCAGAAATTAAAATTTGTTTTGGGAAAAAGCCAAGGAGATAGATCTCTGTTTCTCTTTTACAGAGAATTGGTTTTAAATAGTTTTTTTTTTCATAACACTAATAAAAAGAAAGCTCTTACTATATAGTCTTATATTTGTTAAGTATGTTATGATGCAAAGAACAATTGTATATCTATTGATTCCCCTATTGATAAGTTTTGGTTCAAACAATAACATAGAGAATGATCATTTCCAAATTCACCTAAGACCTAGTAGGTACTCAGGTCTTCCACTTTATGCTATACTTGTTAGGTCCTCTCCTTGAGGGCTACATGCAGATGCCCCCACCTCATTAAGTCTCCACCCAGTTACCTGGGTAACCAGCAGACCTGGAGGCAGTTACCTCCCCTTTCCTTGAGGTCACCTCCTAATCCACCTGGACACACCCCTTGCCCCTGCCCTAAATAAAGCAGGGCGGGGGTCGCTCTCTCTCTCTCTCCCTTCTCTCGGGCCATGGATCATCTTGGCCACAGGCCAGCAGTTGGGTAATAAACTTTCTCTCCTGCCTGAATACCGCGTGGCATTCTCTTTTACCGGCTACCTACTTTAAAAACCTAACAATACTTTTCTGTTTTTGGGTTTGTTTTGAACTCAGAAGTTCCTTGGTGATCCTCTGAATTCCAGAGCTAGAGAAATACAACAAAATTTGCTTCTTTCAACCATGAAATTTGAATGCATCTTAAAGATTAAAGCATATCTTATTTTTTGTTTAGAAATTCTTCCATCTAACTTCAGGCAAAAGGATAAAACCCAATTTGAATATTTAAATTACCTTATGCCCTTGACTGACATAATACTGAACTGTAGCTGATTTTCAAAATACTTTCAACACAAAGTCATCTGTTGGAATATTTTCTTTCACAAAGTTATACTTTTTTGAGTGTTCCTTTTTGTCAGTTCTGGGGTAAACTCAGAGCCTACACACTGTCCCTAAGCTTTTGGGCTCAAAGCTAGCCCACTTGAGCCACAGCTCCACTTTCAACTTTCTGGTAAAATTAGAAATAAGAATCACATGGACTTTCCTGCCAAGGCTGGCTTCAAAATGCGATCCTTAGATCTCAGCCTCCTGAGTAGCTAGGATCACAGGTATGAGTGATTAATGCCTGGCTATAAAGTTATAATTTAGATGAATATTGTCTTTGATTTAACTCAGTCTTTATGCAGTTTTATATTATGCATTATACATTTTGAATATTACTCTTCAGTTCTTTTGCTTTGTGTATCTAAAAACATACTCTATTGGAGGATTACTAGAAATACTGAAAATAATGTGCAAAAGTACTAAAAATAATGTGTAAAAGTTTAATGAGACTTACTGTGCTAGTGTTCCCAGTGATATTTGCAATTATTATAAGAAAAAGAAATGTCAGGTATCAGAAAGTAATTTAAGAAAGATGAAGTGACAGTATTGAGTATTTCTACATTCCTTAAACTTATAGCACAATGAAATTACCTATTCCACTCAACATTCCTAGCCTGGATGCATCATGCATTTACATGACTCTTACTTTGATTTGTTGGAAAAGTTTAGAAATTCAGAAATATTTATGTCAAAGAATAAAAAGATCAATGATCAAAAACAGAATATACCCACACTTTTATAATAGAAAAGATCATATATGAACAATTCTATAATTGACTGACAGAATTTATTCTTCATCCATGGAAGGCTACATATTCTCCCAAATTTACTTTGCTTTGCCTTAATCACAAAAATTGAAATAATCTAAATTTTAATTGAGAAAGAATAAATTATTTTTGATAAACACATAGTAGGAAGTATTATACAACTAAGATTGAATAAAATGAATTTGATTTAAACACTTATTGACTTGAAGAAAATTTCATATATGTATATTTATAATATCAGTTAGAGAAGAAAGTCTATATTAGATAAAAGTATAATAAAATCATTTTATAGAAAACTATGAATTGCTGGTTTTTTTTTTTTGCTACAAAATAGATATTCCAAAGAATGAACACATAATTGGACATCTATTACTTCACAAACAATTTGGATACAGGTGTTATTAGCATTTTCTTTGTAAAGTATACTGTTTGACTTCTGTGTGTGTGTGTGTGTGTGTGTGTGTGTGCTGTAAATGGGCCTGATCTAATGGCCATGTTCCTGAGCTGCTTTTGCTGAAACTTATCACTTGAGCTTTACTCCTGGTATTTGGGTGGTTAATTGGAGATGAACGTTTCAAAGACTTTCTTGCCAGAGATAGCTTTGAACTACGAATCGCACCACTTCCTGAGTAGCTAGGATTACCAAAGCCCAGCTAACAATTTTTCTTTTCTAACTATAAGGCTACATATTTTTGTAATTAAAATTGTAGCAAATATGTAGAAATATATAAGCAAAAGGAATGAAGTTAATATTGGTATGAGGGTGAAATTTGGTAATCGCCATAAACTTTATGAGGATCAGTAAAGATTCAATAAGGTTGCTCATCCCTATTCCCCAATCAACTCTCTAGACAAGCTAGGAAAAGAGGGGGCAGTGTTCTCTCCCTTTCAGGAAGGGAAAATTCTCACTGCTCTAATGTTTTTGTGCAATTCTGCAAGAAAATTCTCATTTTACCAAATAGTTCTTTGCTTCTTTGTCAATTAAACTAGAAAGGAATTAGAAAGGTATAGGACAAGGATTAAAATCATTTAATCAGGATAAGATGTTTCAGTTTAAGAATAAGGACATTTGATATGACAAATCTGACACCAGTTGTAAATATAAGGAAAGAAGATAGAAAAGATAGGAACATATTTTTATTTACTTTCTCTTTGCCCAAAGATGACATGTTGTTGCACTATAGGCAATTCATGTAATATGTTGTAGTCAGTTTCATGTATAACAAATAGCTCAGAAATCCCAATTATTTAAAAAAAAAGACAAACTATCTTGCACATAGATATGAGAGTTAGCTGAAGCGACTGTTTCAACCTGTAAGTCATATGTATGACTGCTCCCCATAGCCTTCATTCTAGGACCCAGCCAACATCTTCTGATGACAAATGGTAGAAGCACAAAAGAATTAGCTGGCACTTGAAAGCTAATTTAAAGCCTTAGGATGGAAAGCACATTATATTCTTTTATACAGCACTAGCCAACATAAGTCATATAGGGAAGGTCAAATCTGGATATGGGAGTATATTCTACCCCAAGAGGGAGATACTGAATTTACAATAAAGTACAAATGCATAATGGTACTATAGAGACAATGAACAGCTAATAACAGCAAACCAAAATGGGGCTGGATCTTTGGGAATACTCGTGTGTGTGTGTGTGTGTGTGTGTGTGTGTGTGTGTGTGATCATTCTGGGACTTGAATCCAAGGCCTGGGTGCGCTTCTTAGCCTTTTCCCTAAATGCTGACACTCTGTCACTGGAGCCATTGCTTTACTTCTGGCTTTTTGCTGATGAATTGAAGCTAAGTCTTATAGACTTTCTTGCCCAAGCTGATGGTGAACCATGATCCTTAGGTACTTAGCCTAGTGAGCATCTAGGACTACAGAAATCAGCCACCACACAATGGATAGCTAGGAAAGGCTAAAATGTTCCAGTACAAACTTTGTGATAAAGATTTCTTTGTCTTATTAAACTCTTCTTCCACTATAACCTGACATCTATGCTTGACTCTGAGTACTGTGATTTAAAATAACAACACAAGAAATGAAATAGTAAAAGTAGGGAAATCAATCTACCACCATGGAAGTAGTTCTTCAGCTTTATATTTCTGTTCCATAAACTCAGGGACTTAGAGGCAGGACTTTTGTTTGTGTGAAAATGAATACCACCTATGATTCTACCTGTTCTTCAGAGTGCACATGTCAGTGTAACAGAAAGTTATTAATCCATAGGTACTCCATATGGGGGGAAAGTTGGGAGGTAGGAAAAAGAAAGAGGCACCAATTTCTCTGCTTCTGCTTCATTGTCATTTTTGGCCTTCCCATGATTTAGTTTCACTTCTGCAAATGCCATTCTTGCTTTTTTAATTTCATTTTTTTTATGTTTTTATTGAGATGGATTCAAACCCTGCTGTCCATATGGCTGTGACTAGGATCAAGAAGTCAAATGATCAAATTCTAGTGATTAAGAGTGAGCAGGTGATCTAATAAAATTCCTGAAAGTTTTATTTTAGGATTTTTTTTTTGTTGGAATCATTGAAAAGAAGCCTTTCTTTATCTCCTCCAGGGAAGTTGGTCTTAGGATAACACATGAGAAGAAGATAATAGGCAGCCATATTTTCACCAGGTGAAGGGAACTGAGAATTGAACCCAAGCAGGCAAAAGCAAGAAGTTTTCTGTGGTATAATTTCTTGTCTTTAGTCATACCTGAAAATACCTCTAGATTTCCATGACACAAGAAATTTAGTAAGTCAAGAAATTAATAATTTTGGTCAGTTATTTTTTTTCCAGAAATTTCTACTGAGTGACTCCTAGAGTAGTTAATAGTGTTTAAATTTTGTCTAGTTCATGTTAATACTAAGTCATACTTTATATGCAATTTGCTTGTAGTAAAAAGTCTGAATATTCACATCTGGAAAGACTGGCAACTTTTATAGGTATTTGTTATCTTATGGATTTTTTTCAATAATTAATTCTCATTCTCCTCTTTCCAAATATAAATAGATTAATGAAAATTTTTAAAAGGACAGAAGTTTTATGATGGCTAACAAAATAAATGTGAAACATGTTTAAAATATAAACCATTATACTTGAATTGCAGAATTATTTTCTTTGTGGCAACAGAATGCTGAGTATTTAGGATAATTTCAGTTCTAAATATAAATGTAACTATACAACAAATGTTCTGTGTGATTAAAAAGTGTGTAAAAAGTATTAAAGTATATTGACTCTTCCAAAGAAGGAATATTAGACATACAAATATGGGTTATAGGCAAGTTTGAGTTCTAACCTATGATGATGCATTGTGACTGGGATGGGATGAATAAGAAGTGTACTCAGCAAACTCACTATGATTTGGTCCCCAAATGGTGATGCTGTTTGAGGAGGTGGTAAAAACTTTTGGAAGCAGGACCTGTTTGAAGGAAGGAGCTAAATGAAGGCATGCCTTTGAAGAGTTTCTTGTCCCTCTCCTCTGGTCTTTCTTTTGTCATGCAGGATTTCCTGTTCAGGTGGTTGTTGTTCCTCCTCCTCCTCCTCCTCCTCTTCCTCCCTCCTTCTCCCTCCTCCTCCCTCCTCCTCCCTCCTCCTCCCTCTTCCTCCCTCCTCCTCCCTCCTCTTCTTCTTCCTCCTCCTCCTCCCTCCTCTTCCTCCTCCTCCTCCTCCTCTTCCTCCTCCTCCTCCTCCTCCTCCTCCCTCCTCCTCCTCCCTCCTCCTCCCTCCTCCTCCTCCCTCCTTCTCCTATTTCCTCCACCTCTTCCTCTTATTCCTCACCCTCATTTTGCTCTTCCTCTCTGTCTTATACCTCTCTATGTTTCGCCACTATGAAGTTAGCATGTACTCGCTGCCATGGTGATTCTGTGCTGTCTCAAGCCTAGAGCAATGGAGACAACCCAATGGTTCAAAACCATGATCCATATAACCTTCTTAATAATCTCTAAAGTACTTGTCACAGCAATGAAAAAAAAAAAGATGAATACAGCAACTACTCAGCTTTTCAGTTAACTATTTCAAATACAAAATCATGGGTCAGAATGAAATCACTTTTAAATACTACTCATTTTCCTTTCAAATTGGTACATTCTATCACATCATATGCATTAATGTCATTTTACATATCATGATAAATAGAATATCACCTTTATGGTTTTATAAAGGCCTATGACATCCACAGTACAAGAACCTGTCCCAAATTTTCCTTTACGAAAGTGCATTCTTAACCATCCAGAAACAAGTAAGGACATTAAAAAAAAATGACAAAGTAGTTTAATTTACATAATCTCAACATTGTCTCCTAAGCAGAACAGAGGGAAGATAATGCTGACCAATTCACTATGCATAATGCATCCTGTAACTCTATGGCTCATACTGACATTTTATAATACTTATTCAAATGAAAGAGAAAAATTATTCAAGACGATGATGCCCTGATAAGTATATTCTCAAGTATCAAGTGCTTAATTACAAGCTAAACACTGAAACCATGTTACAGAGAGGTGACTTACTTTGGGACCAATACAAACGTACACAGTTATTGAATAAACCAGAGAGGACTGAATAGTGGATTACCTGGAGATTTTCAAAGAACCAATTTTCTATACGGGATTAGTGAAGGTTCTTAGAGTTTATTAATTTGTATCCCCTTTAGAAATCTTTTTTATTTGTCTTATTTCTTTCATGGGGTTGAAAAGTCCTTATGAATCTCTGAGCTAAAAGAAAAATAAAAGGATTTTTATGTCTGCTATATAATTCAATGAAATTGCAGATAAGGAAAACTATATTAAAATAATTTCCAATGTGTCTTTATTGCGGGACAAATTCAATGAGTATTAAAATTCACACATGCATGTGATTGAAGATTTAGATTAGAATAGAAACAAATTTCTCATTAAAATCATTAAGCCAGAAGAAGTAAACAATACTGATTTATGATTTTTTTAAACTGAAGAAATGAAGCTGCTTACAATAAGTACAATAAAAATGGCAAAAATGTATCCAGTGCCTAATGTATGAAACTGTAACCTCTCTGTACATCAGTTTGATAATAAAAATTTGAAAAAAAATGGCAAAAATAAGTAAGTGAGAAATTAAATAAGGGTAAATCAAGGGTAGAAAGGTTACAAATTTAGAAAATTTTAGAACTCACCTAGAAGATAGATCCTTGTTCCTATTAGTCACTAGAAATAATTCTCATTGAACTATAATTTACTTATACCCACATAAACGTGGGCATTTTCAGATCTGCAAGATCAATATGAACCCACTGTTCATGAAAAGATCGATCTAATGGAACTCAAGACTTGAAATTATCTTTTCTTGTGAAATCTTATCACAGTATGTCACATAGAGAAACAATGTAAATACAATATGGTAAATTCAAGACATATAATAAATGTTTAACATGTTTTTAAAATATTCTTTGTTTGGGGTGAATCCAACTAGAATAAGTTTGTGCTAATCCAAAAATTTACAGCACATTTGTAGTGATATATCATCAAGCTATTAAACACAGTGCATTAAACTTTTACTGTGGTGGTATTTTGAGAGAGAGAGAGAGAGAGAGAGAGAGGTGTTTTATGTTATGTACTATAAGAAAATAGTATTTTACTTCAATAGTCATTGTGCATATATTTCCTTTTCTGTTGCAGAGTGAGCTGTTTTCTATTCATTGTACCATTAGTTCCGTAAAACCTAAAGCATTCCAATCCTGTGTTAGAAAGTGGTGAAGAAAAAATCTCCTGATGCTTGTCTTAGGAGCTCATGTATTAGTACAAAAACTTCTCAGAAGCAAAAGGACCTGCTTGCTGATGGCCACTTTGTGTCCTTTATCCTAAGCTTTTCTGGAGAAGCCAGTATATGAGATGATGTATAATGCCATCCAGAGGGCACAGCACTCTTCTGTGCTCTGCTCTGAAGAATTGAATCAGAAGTTTATTTCATTGGAAATGTAAGAGCTCAGAGAGGATCTAGAAAAAAGAGTAGATAAGATTTTCAGTAACAATCTTTCTATGGGTTTGGGGATTTAGAGTACTTTTGAAGGCTGTTGTCAATATTTTTTGTTCTTTCTACACATGGTCTTGATAGTATTCATTCGAGGTTTCTTTTTTCTTTTGCCAGTTCTGAGTTTTGTACTCAGGTCTTTTTGCTTTCTAGGCAAGCACTATACCAATTGAGCCATATCTCCAGCTTTTTTGTGTTTCCATTATTTTTAACTAACATTTTCTTTCTTTCCCTGGACAGCCTGGACTATAATCCTCCTTTTTATGAAACTAGGATGACAGGCATATACCACAGTACCTATCTTTTCATCCTCTGAAGTGAGTTCTTATGGACTTTTTGCTCAGCCTCCTGTGTAGCTGGAATTGCAAGCATTATCTGCCCTTCCTGGCTTTAAGTTTTTTTTTGTATTTAACATGTACAAATTCCACACCTAAGAAAACTAATAACTTTTTAAAAATTTGGTCATCCTGAAAATAACATTAATAATAGGAAGATTTAGTGACAATATACATATTATGGTTGTCTTTCAGTCTTTTAGCTGGAATGATATAGAGTAAGAATACTATTTACCTATGAAAAAAGCCTCTAATTTTATAGCAAATGAGTATAAGAGATTATTTTCATTTGTTATATAATGAAACATTCATACTAACCAGGTGCTGAAAATGTATAGAATTTTCCCATCTCACACAGGGAACAGTGTCTGGAACATCCTAACATCTACCTTGACTTTGGTTACCAATGTGCTTGGATGAAAGATTTTAAATAGTCAAGCATTATATATTGTCAAAACTTCAGTAGGTACTGCACTCAAAATACAGGTAGTTTTACTTTTGGTTGCACCAAAAAGTTTTACTTTTGGTTGCACTGGACTGTCCTAATGTGTCTATTAGAGTGTTCCTAGGGGAGATTTATGTAGATTGGATGGATTGAGCCAAGATATGTCCACAATGTGGCAGGCAACATCTAATCTGCTTGTACCTGGATGGAACAAAAAAAAGTGGAGAAAGGCAATTTTCCCGCTTTCCTCTTTAGAAATCTGAAACCTTTCTTCTCTTCTGGACATCATAATGTCTTATTTTCTGGCCTTGGGATTCTGGAAAATGCATCAGCAGTAATTTACCTTGGGCTTTTGGGCCTTTTTTTAAATCAGATTTTGAATGACACAATCATTTTACATGTTTTTGTAACCCTTCACAATTGGATTGAATCCTGTGTGCACTGATTGCTGATTGTGAAACTTCTCATTTTCTAATAAGGGAAATTGGTGATTGGCTTTGGGAACCAATTCTCACAATAAATGCTTTCATATATCTCTTTATTCATTCTCTCAGTCTGTTTGTGGACCACTGAGTACACCCCTGAACCAATCCAGTATATAGAGATGGACAATTATTGACTCCATTATTTCAGACAGAATTTGCCCAAACCATTTTTACTGTGACATCATGAGACAGATGAAACAAATCACACAAAAAATATTAACTAAATCATGAACACTATTTGTTTCTTTGTTGTAAGTGCAGGGCTTGAGATCAGAGAGCTGTGTAGTCATTCGCTCAACCTGCTTGCTCTGATAATGCTCTACTTGAGCTACACTTCTAGCCTTACTTTTATTCTGGTACTTTGAATATGGAGTTTCAGAGACTTTTCTGCCTGGTCTTCCATTGAATAATTATCCTCCACATCTCAGCTTCTTGATTAGCTAGGATTATAGATGTGAGTCACCAACATCTGGCTTTATATCACATATTAATATGAGCATATTCACCATTAAGTGTGAATTTTATATTTTGATTATGTGTAGTTAAAATTTAAATCAACATGATTTATGTTCAGGTTAAATTTAATTTATTTTAGTATTTTTCTGAGTCCACCTAATCACAACTTTTGAAATTTGTCTTTTGCCACCCAACAGTAAATGAGGCTAACAATAGGTTTTCCTTAAAATTTTATTAATCTAATTGGTCAATCTGTGTATTTATACTTGGTTCTTCTTTTTTATGGGCAAAGGAATGTATACAGAAAATGGAGCATAAAATCCTTTGGTAACTTTAACTAGAAATTTGGATTAACTGAAAATCATGAGAGAATCTTTGGGTATTTGAATGTGTGAAAGGAATGCAAGTTTTAAAAATCACACTGCATTCCTCCTGTCTTCAAACTATTTAGTTACATTTATTGGACATCTTGTGTCTCTAACTTGAAAGCAATATTTTGTGTGCAGCTAATAAAAAAACAAAGGAGTTTTCCATTTGTAATTAAAAATTTTATGTTATATAAAGGGAAATATTCTGTGGATCAGATGTCATAGTAATACTAGCTACTTGAAAAGTAGAGATTGGATGATTAGGGCTCAAGGTGAACCCGGGCAAATTGAGCATGAGACCCTATGAGAAAAATAAACTAGAAGGCACATGGAAGTGTGACACATTGATTTCAATTCTCAGGACTGGGGAAATAATTGGGGGTATCTCATAATTATGTAATTTTATTATCTACTAGTTAAGTTGGATAAAATGGATTCATTTCCAGCTTTTAGATTTGATAACAAAAATAGTTTGGTAAATGTGTAATTTTTCTATGTAACATGATATAGCGAGGGAAAGACCTTTATGCTGTCAGTGATATTTTCAAAGATTCTTCACATACTACTGGAGCTAATTAATGACTGTGTTTAGTTCACTGATAATATACATTTGGGGAATTAGCCTGGGCCTTAAGTAGGGCATTGGAAATGAGAAAGTATAAGTTGGGGAAGCTGATGAATAATATGAAGATTTTTCAGGTCAAAGCAGCTTCACTGGACATTCAGTTCTTATAGAAACATTCAAGTCAGGAAATGGAAACTCCCTAATACCCACCAGAACTCATATCATTGAGACCATTTTTGACTTTGCATTAAATTATACTATACTTTCCCTATCCCATTCTCAGTGATATATGGGAACACTTTCTTCTTGGTAATTGCTTTTAATACCCAAGAATTAATTCTACAAAATTGTTCGACATTGAATGTCTTATAGTTTACCCTGAACCATCCTGTAACTACTACTCTTGTCTTTATACTTTCTATGTCTTGAAAACACATTTTGTTTTTTTGCAAGGTAACAGATATTCAGTAAGTTGACATGCTTTGAATTCTTTGTGTTTGGGTCTATAGCTATATAGGGAAGTGTAATAAAACTAGACTACTTTCTTTCTTTAAAATCTCATTATATAGTGGGGATGATGAAGCAAATAAAAGAAAGTGGGAACATAAACTGTTCAGATGGACATTGGTTAGAAACTACTATTAGACTCAAGGGGTTAGATTCTTAGCTCTTTTATTAACTAGAGATATAACTTGAAATAAGTCAATCTACTCTTGGTTTCTTAGTTTCCTCATCCAAAAGACTCAAGGAAAAAATCCTCATTCCTAGTTTCATTTCTGAAAATTCCTTTTTGGTTGTTATTATCTGTTTTCTGAGTTGAAATTGATTTTGAAAACTTGTGGATTGAGTATAAGGTACACATGAAGTACAGTCTTTATTTCTAACCTCAAATAGAAAGAAGTAAGTCATGTAAACTATTTTTAAATTTTTATTTTTAAATAATGTTACTCCAAAATTATAATTAATAACTTGCTCTAGTAGAGTATTACTTGGAGAAAACTTTGGTAGTACATCAACAAAAAGGCAAAGTTTAGAATAAAATTTAGATTCTCCCATAAGGCAAACAAAGCTAGTGAAGCATTGCTAAACTTGGGGAATACTCAAATAATAAATCTTGTAATATATTAAATCAAAATGAAAAATATAAAATGTTCCTAATCATTTATACTCCTTATAAACAGAATATGAAGAAAGTCATGGGGAAGAAAGGAAATCCTGTACTTCTGACAGAGTTTTCAGAATTAAGTGGACTTCTTTTTTTTTTTTTTTTTTTTTGGCCAGTTCTGGGGCTTGGACTCAGGGCCTGAGCACTGTCCCTGGCTTCTTCTTTTTGCTCAAGGCTAGCACTCTGCCACTTGAGCCACAGCGCCCCCTCTGGCCATTTTCTGTATATGTGGTGCTGGGGAATTGAACCCAGGGCCTCATGTATAGAAGGCAAGCACTCTTGCCACTAGGCCATATCCCCAGCCCATTAAGTGGACTTCTTGATGTATTGGAACCTGAGACTATGACCTTGTACAACTTACAAAGGTGCATACTTGCAATATAGATTGTATTATGCAACCAACAAAAGAAGTCCTTGAAAAAAATCTCAGAATAGTAGGCTTTGGGAGAATTTTAAGATTGTTTGTAAGCAAAGTTAGTTGAATTTTTTGATCAAGTTCCAGATGTATTAATTTCAGGCCACATTTACCCAAACCTTGCTCAGACCAAAGATATTGCTTCTAAGTAGCTATTATTATTAATCATGAGCAAACAGAATGGGAATAAGAAAATGAAAATGACAGTGTAACCTTTGCTCATAAGTTCCTGGCTATTAGCTACTGACTTAGCTGTCGTGATGTCTTTTATGGTGTGAATTTCATTGCAGTATGGAGGGGATATTTTAACGACCATTCTCATAGCACAATAAGCACATGATTCCATGATGATGCTTGCCAGCAAACCTAGATGTTCTCAGAATTCCCTATCAGGCTTGGACGTGGGAAGATAACAAAGGAGAATCTTTATGACTCCACTTTGCCCAGTTGTTCTTATTATTTGATAGAGTATTATACGAGTACTAAAGAAACTATCAACTACCTCTTGCATAGTACATGAAGAGGAGAATTACAGAAAGAAAACGAGAGACTGAGAGGGTCCTGAGTAGGAATTATTTTAAAGATTTCTAGAATTAGAAACAGCTTCATCTTGATATTCTAACATGTTATATTTGAACTTATGCAATTTATTTCATTTTACATGTTTCAGTGATATTTGTAATTGTGATTTATCTTATTCTTTATTATCTTATTTCTAACTACTAAAGTTTTAGCTTTCTATAGGCATTCTGTATTCCCTGCCAATGGAAGAGCTTTTGTTTGTTTATTCTGTGCTGTGCATACTAGAAAAAAAGGACACGATTTCATGTTAGATATCCAGCTTCATACTACAAGATTAAAAGTATAGCACAGTATGTTTTCTATTGATATGTTTAAATCAGTTCATCAAAAAATATTGAAAATATACTATATTCTGATCACTGATCTGCCTTTGTCTTCTCTCTTGCTACCTTCTTTGTTTGCTTTCTTTACTTTCTTTCTTTATAGTAGATTTATCAGGTCCAGGGAGTAAATCTAGTCCTTCAGGGCTTGAGAAATTCCTCTGAGAACCTAACTCATCATTCATTTCAGTCTTCTGTGGATGGAGCAAGCTTCTGAGGGGCTGGAGAAAACATTTTGGGGCATAGAAGGAGAAATACAGAGGGAAGGGTTGCTATGGGAAGGATTCAGCATGATGGGAGTTGACAACTCAGGAATTCCAGAAGGAATGATATTAATAACGTCCAGAACTTGTCACTGATTTTAACAGACTGCTGGTAGATAGAAAGACTGACAGACAGACAGACAGATAGATAGATAGATAGATAGATAGATAGATGGATAGATAACATTAAATATATTTTATAGTGATCTATATATTATATAATTATTTATACATATATATGGACTTTTCTACTTGTAAAGTAATTGTGTTTACATGTTTGTACTGTTTTCCTTTCCTGCCTTTGACTTTTCTGCTCATTTCTTCTGTGTTGAAAGTTGCACAATACACTTTTGTCTATAGATATCCTCAATGTATATAACTTGAATGTAGTTTCTAGTGGTTTCATATAAATGATTAACTTTCTTAACTCTCCTCATCATTTAGAAATAGCTTGTATTACTTCTGGAAATATAAAAAAAAAGTCAACTGCATGTTTAAATTCTATGTACGTTCTCATTTAGAATACTATTTACAAATTGTTAAGAATTAGCAATAGCTAAGTTTAAGTGGTTCACACTTGTAATCCTAACAACTCAGGAAGCTAAGATCTGAGAATTAGAGTTCAAAGCCAACCTAGGAAGGAAAATCTGTGCAACTCATTGTAGCACTCCTCAAAGTGTCTTAGAGGTCAAGGATTAATTTACTTTATGCTTATCCTGGAAGGTTTTCATTTCTTCACTAATATTAAATTATAATTTTCATGGATGTTGTAATCTTGTCTGGTAGGTTTATTTCTTTCAGTTTTTTACCTCAGGATTTGAAATACATTATCTCATGCTTTCCTGACTTAGGGTTTCTGCTGAGCAATCTGCTGTTATTCTGATTGCATTGATTTTGTAAATAACTTGGTGTTTCTCTATTTTGTAATTTTCACATTTCTTTCTTTTCTTCTGTATTCCTAGCACTTCAGCTATAATATGGTATGACTTCTTTTCTCATAGTAGTTATTTGGAGTTCTGTGTATCTTCAGTAATTTGTTATCCTATCTTTGGGACATTTTGGCTATAATTATATTGATTATGATTTATATATCTTTAATTTACATCCATGCTACTTCCTCTACAGCAAAGATTCATAGATTTGATCCTGTCCAAGAATTCTGAAAATTTGTAGTTATGTTGATTTTTATTAATTGCACACTGAACATGATGATTCCTCAACTTCATTTTCAATCTCTTATATTCTTTTTCTTCTTGATTTAATCCATTGATTATGCTTTTCATTTTTTTTATTTATTTGTCTATGTTTTCCAAGATTTCCAATTTTTTTTCTTTCCACAATCTCTATCCCTGCTGCAATTCCTCTTTAATTCATGAGTTGATTTCTTTACTGCATTATCAGTTTATGTGAATTTCTTTGAAGTCACTGATAATTTTTAACACTATTAACTTCTTTGGCATTGAAATGTCTTTGGATTTGGTTACTGAAGTCTTATGACTGTTTGGGTAAACCATGTTGGCAAGGGTTTTTACATTCCTTGTGTTTTTATTTTATGATGTACGCCTTTGCTGGAATGGATCTCCAATGGTTTTATATGGGGGGTGGGTTCACACCATTCTTGCTATAAAACCTTTTCTTGACATCTTAGTTTCTACTATGACTGAAGGAGAAGGATTACCTCAGTAACAAACACAACAACAACAACATAGAAATAAGCAAGAAATTTAGATATTACTTAATAATGTCTGAACTGATTTCATCCCTAAGAAAGGAGCTAAATTACCAAAAGTTAGGCAAAATTATTCATAAAAAGTAATAAAAAGGATTCTGGGTGTATGTGTAGTTTCTATTATTGATGATGTTCTTGTATCACCTTCCTATGGTTATACCTACACTATCTCTGTAATCTTATCTGAGTATATTGGAAACCGTGTTTACTGGTATTGGAAGTAGGAAATTCAAAGGGAATACCAAATTTGAGAGACACAGGGTAAAAAAGGAGAAATAACTACAAAAGAAATACTTGCAAAACTGTTTGGTGTAAGTGAACTGAACACCTGGGGGGAGGGGAAGGGAAAGGGGGGGAGGGAGGGGGGCATGAGGGACAAGGTAACAAACAGTACAAGAAATGTATCCAATGCCTAACGTATGAAACTGTAACCTCTCTGTACATCAGTTTGATAATAAAAATTTGAAAAAAAAAAAGGATTCTGGGAAAGGACAAAAAAGGAGAGAAGAGTCAAGATAAAGGAAGACAGAAGTGGGGGTTGGATAGGATAAAGTGTAAGAAATACCAGTGAGGAACACAAATATAAGAAAAAACATTTTAAAAATAAGCAAACCAATAGCTCCAGTGTGATGGGGAGATGGAGGATGGAAATATTTACCTTTTTGCCAGCTTTTGATTCTGAATTTGAGTTGGTATATGGAACCTGATTGTGAATCTCTTTCTCTGTTAGATTCAAATAGGTCCAAGTACAAGTGGCTGAATAAAGCTTGAATACTACCCTGGCTTACCAGAGTAGCATGAGCTAAAATAATGATTGCTGCTCAGCTAAAGTACAGGAACTTTTCCTCTGTGGCTTGTCCATTTGGTTGCCTGGGGTACCAGAGGTAACCTACTAGTATATACATGTGTAAGGGAAATACCTACCGAAGTGATGGCTGCATTGCTGTCAAGTGTCTCTGAATGTGGAGAAGGTGACCCATTCAAAACAATCTGCACGGTAAGAGGGATGGAGCTCAGGCACTTAGTCATCCTGTTTGCCCCAGCCTCACTAGTCTCTATCCAAGCCCCTGCTAATATGTATACACAATCTAGTCTTGTTCCTCTTCACATAATTTGAGGCACCATTCCAAAACCTCAGTGTACACTATCTTTGGCCTCTTCTTGTAGCCCCATCCATATGACCCATCCTAGAGAATTGTGAACACAAATCTATGTCCAAGTCACAACCAATTTCCTGGATGCTAACACTCCTGATATTAGTTACTGGATTAACCAGTTCAGAAGTGTGGTTATTATAAGGACTTGAAAGAAAAAAAACAAACAGAGACTTCTGATCACATCTGCAGTTTGACAATCATCTCCTAAGATAATTTATCATCAAGATCCCATTTAGTAAGTCAGGAGGTGTGAGGAGAACTTTTCCAGTGTCTGCTTATTTCCATCCAGATCCTGAATCTTCAATCTCCAAGTAAAATTCTACCAAGTGCCACCAGCCAGTGGAAGTCACTGAGGCTTTCCTTCTCTGTTTTCCTTAAAACTCCATTAAGGCAGATGTCCCCTTTCTCTAACCATGTTTCTAAGAACTCAAAGTTAGGATTCTTTCTTTTTTTCTGGCTTTTATCTGGCCCTTACTTACTGTTTATTAGCGTACTGCCATGCCATTTCATACTACCCATGCTCTCTTTAGCCAAGCACCTGATGTTTTGTTTCAGTCTTGTAAAGATGCACCAATGAACTGGTTTCTCTAACCAGTCATCTTCTACTTCCTCAAGTGAATTTTACAAAAAGCCATTTTTCTGACTGAATGAAGTTTTTGAAAAGATGATAAGATACATAATGTTCATGAGGTGGACTATCAGTATCTTCTTTTTTCTGTAAGATAATTACCAATGTCAAATACATTGATCAGATTTATTCCTATCTTAATTACCTTCAGTGAGGCAGTAATCTGTAGATAGTGTGCATTTGTGACTTCTTTTCTCAATAGTGATGTTAATACATGAAAAATCCTACACCACAGGAAAAAATATATCTTACTCATTATTTTTGGAGCTGCTCAAAACTTGCCATTTGTTGAGGGCTCAATTTCATTTTTCTCTAAAAAAAATTCATTATGTGGTTGGGTTAATCACTTTCCGCTCAGCATTTTTAAGGAACTCCATTCTATTTTGCATATAATACTTGCTGGTACTTTGAGTTTCATCTAAGAATGAACAAACAAGTCTCTGCATTTCCTGAGAAATGAATAATGAAATTAATTTAAGCAGAAATGCCTGAGTGTAGGGCACACGCATACACATACACACATACACACACATACACACACACTTTTTCTCTATCTCTCTGTCTCTCTCTCACACACAAACAGAAATACCCTAAATAAAAAGAAATAGGAGCAACAAACAGTAAAAGAAATGTATCCAATGCCTAATGTATGAAACTGTAACCTCTCTGTATATCAGTTTGACAATAAAAAATAAAAAAAAGAAATAGGAGTTAAGATAGCCAGTAGTCTAGAAAAAGAGATAAATAATTTAAAAATAATCTGAAAATACCATTGGACATAATCTTAATGTCTATGGATTGAATCATTACTCTTAATTGGTGGGTCAAGTTTCTGCTCTTTCACTACAGGAAGTCTCCCATTTATTGTCTAATAATCCATTCAACTTTTAGGTAGGACTGTCTAAAAGCTTTTCTATTATTAATTCTGTGTGCACTTCTTCTGTATTGGTAGAAATTGTGACTGTGCTGATACTCTTCCCTGGCCCTCGAAGGAATTATGACATAATGGAAAAGGGAGAGGAATATACAGTGATGATTTCCACTTATACACATGGGAGTTTTGCTACAGGAGACCCTTCATCACTTCTCTTCACATAGTAGCCAGAGTCACATTTCTATGTATAGGACAGATTCTTTCCTGTAGTGCTATTGATGCAGTTGTACTGTGAAATTTACCCCTTATCTATCATTGAGCTTTTAGAGAATCAATAACTAGCATCAGTCTCTTCTACTGAATTCTTACCAGTTGAAGGAGTCAGCCAGCCAGCCATCAATATTTTAGCTGTATTGCTAATAAAGCAACTTCTAGTGTTGGAGGAGTATGTAATATGAGTTCCTAGTGATTTTAGGTCATATGACTAAATTGAAACTTACGGTCTAGTATTGCCTCATCATATTAATCTAGGAGACAGAATCAAAAGTAAAAGACATGTCTTCAAATATTGAAAGGAATGAATATGTCTGCAAATAGGTCAGTCTGTCACAGGAAGTAAGAAAGGGGTTAGAGATTAAACATTTCTTTGAGATCCTGTTGTGCCCAAGTGGTACAACAATGAAGATCTTTATATAATTCCCCTTTTTTCTTGTGGATTCATGTCAATAATTCTATTATTTAGAACTCAGGAAAGTGTCAAGGAATACCTATGACAAGAAAACTTCCTGTTCACTAATGTTTTAGAGAATCAATAGACAGTACAACCCAAGGACATATCATGAGTAAGAGATGAATGTGTTAAGATTCTAGATGCAGTCACTGTCTGGTGATTGTCCTCTGAGTGCCAGACACCATACATATTGCTTTCACATTTAATTTAGCTTGAATATGTAGGCATGACTCAACTAATGATTCAGATAAGAACTTATTAGTTTCCTAAGGTCACACAAATATTAAAATCAGGATTTGAACAGGCGATATTGAACAACTTTATTTCATATTCACCCTTCTTTGGTCCCTTCCTGTTCATAAAAGCTCTAATAACTAATCACCTGTTGTCTCTAAGGACTGAAATGGTTGTTCCAGTTTGTATTCATTTTAAGTACTGATGAGAAAAGTCCTAAAATTATATTTGAAATGCTGTCAAGCAATGGATTTTTACCACTTGTTTTCAACTATTGTCATCAGATGCTATTAAATATATAAAATAAGACCAATCATTTATTTGACTTAAGAGTCACTTTCAAGATAAATGACTACTAGATTTTTCTCCTAAATGGTAGGTACAGATTCAGAGGCTTCTAAAACTTCCTTCTAAGAGCACTTAGAAATGGCATGGATCTTGAAGTGCCTGATACATATATAGGGTCTTTTTGGAGTGAATTTGAAATGAACTTCTCTAATAAAGCCTTATAATTCACATGTAAAGATGCAGTGGATATTTTACAAATCCAACCCAATGTAATCTCCTAAAACACTTAGCTGTCTTTAACAAAATCAGTCTTTCTGTCAGGCATTGGCAGTTAAGCTGCCGTCTGCTGAGATGGCTGTATTCAGCAACCTACTCAGCACACACATTAAGCTCTGGCTGTGACCACGCAAGCCCATTTTAAACTCTAGTGTCTATATGTGTCTGTCATCACTTGGCAGCTGACTAGAACAGACATTTAAATCTTTAGATCTGGGAATTTAATTAAAGCTTTGCAATGAAATTGAAGGCTGTATTCTATGGTTTGAAAAATATATATTTAAGATAAATAATTGCAAGCATTTAAAATGTGACTGCTTCCTTTGCTGTTATCAATTTGAAATGAGTGTTTTTATATTATAAAAACCCAATGAACATATATATGTATATAGATGTGTGCATATATATATAATTAACTGTCTAAGCCAGATATATTAAGTTGCCTACCTACCTCTATCTTCAGTAAAGTCATTTGGAAGAGTAGAAAATGCAGAGCTAATGCAAACTAACTCATTGCTTTCTCTCTCACCTGGATGCAGAATTACAATTCAATCCTTTGCTGCTGGCTGACTCAGCTTTGACCTTTCACACCATTCTAGTCTCTTAGAAATCACTTGGTGAGTAGAGAGAAAATTCCTCTGCTTAGTAGTTCAAGGAGCCAGGTGGCTCTGTGACTCTGTGCCTTTAGGATTTGCTTTTCTAAAGGTAATGTAAACTTAGTAGGTTCTTTGGGGGACATTGTAGAAAAATGTGATAGGAATGGTTCTTCTGTTCTGTCAGCTTACTGTAATGTCAGTTAGCTACACTTGCAGAATTTTGAAATAGTTCAATGTAAAGTAGTGATAGACCTAAGAGATCATTTCCTCTTGACGAAAGAGTAACAAAAAGTAGCAAGCTGCCACATAGTGACAGTCTGGCAGACTTGATTTTTATGTTTGTATGTTGTTTAGCAGTATTGAGGACAGAATTCGGGAGATCAGAGTCTCACACTTGTGAGGCATCACCTCTACCTCTTAAGCTATACTCTCAGCCCTTTTGATTTGATTTTTGTTTTTGAGAGAGCATGGTGGGGGGGAGGGGGCTGGGAATATGGCCTAGTGGCAAAAGTGCTTGCCTTGTATACATGAAGCCCTAGGTTCAATTCCTCAGCACCACATGGCCAGAAGTGGCACTGTGGCTCAAGTTGGCAGAGTGCTAGCCTTGAGCAAAAAGAAGCTAGGGACAGTACTCAGGCCCCGAGTACATGCCCCAGGACTGGCAAAAAAAAAAAAAAATAATAAAAAAGAGAGAGAGAGAGAGAGAGAGCATCTCCCTAAGTTGGCTGAGATCAACTGAGGTTGAGATCTGAGGAATGCAGTTTGAAGTCACCGTGGAGCAAACAAGTCTGTGAGACTCTTATATCCAGTTAACCCCAACGAAAGTCAGAAATCAACCTCAGATTCAAGTGGTAGAATGCTATGTTTAAGGAAAAAACCAACCAACCAAACAACAACAACATAAACAACCCGGGGACAACACCTGGGCTCTGAGTTCAAACCCTAGGACTGGCACAAGAGAAAAAGAAAAAAAAATAAAGAGGGGGAAATAGCTGTTATTTTTTGATGACTTTTTTTCAAAATATTGGAGAAAATTACTATTTCTGTGTCCATTTGTAAGGTTCACTGTACATTATTGTAATCCTAGGAATAGAGAGGTGGAGGCAGTAAAATTATTTGTGGATTGTGAGTTGATTACTTTGTGACTTTAATGCCAGTCCATGGTACATATGGAGACCTTGTTAAATGAGTAAAGAAACAAACATTCATAATTCCGTTTTTTTTTTCTTTTTACTATTGTTATTAATATTACTTTGTGCTGCTGGGTATGGAACCCAGGGTCTTATACACTAGGTTAGGACTTTATCACTGAGATATTAACCTAGACCTACTATAATATTATTAACCATCACACTATTGATATGTTTTGAGTTGTTTCCAAACATTTGCTATTAGAAGCAAGCTGCAATGAGTAAGTGTACTTATATCCATCTGCATTATGGAAGGCCATCTGTAGAATAAATTCCCAGAAGTGAAATTGTTGTATGATGTAAACATTTAATGTTTTCCTGCCAAATAGTCCTCTAGAATGCACACATTTATACTAAACATTAGGTATGCTATAATTGTTGCATTTTGCCAATCTGAATACAAATAATAATGCCCCAGTGTATTTCTTTGCTTTTTAAATTCTCTTTATTTTTATTACATTTTATTTATTTATTAAAATTTATTTTTATTAAACTGTCTGTGTTTATTAAATTATCTTTGATTTTTAAATTAGAAATGAAATTTTGCAGATATTTCTGTTTTTTTTTAGAAAGGCACCATTCTCCAGGTCTTAGCTTCCTGTATAGCTGGGATTACAGGCATGAGCTGCCAGCACCTGGCTTGTATTTATTATTATATATCTAGTTCTAAAGTTTTGAGGTTGATTTGAACTTTCCATTACTTAAGGGTGATTTGAATTTTCCATTTGAAGGTTGATCTTAAGTTCTTATGGACTATAAAATGTTAGAAAATGAATATTATCTATTATATGATTAGCAACTTCCTCTACACCCTTTTTTCTTTTTCTCTACTTTTCATATACAGTTTCACACTTTGTTTAGGACTTGCCTCAGACAGTGAGTCCCCTTCGCCCTCTTTCCTGCTGCCACACCCATGTCTTCCACATGCATACTGCAAACCTTGGCTTATTGGTGAAGATAGGATCTTGTTATAGTTTTACTTGTATTGACTTTAAAGTATGATCCTCTTCATATTTGCCTTCTGAGTAGCAGGGATTATAGTAATGTACCACCATGCCTAGCTTAGAAAAACATTCTTTATCTGTATTCGTTAGTTCATTATAATTTGTAGAACCTCACACTTTTTCAATTGGTAGTAGTAACCCTTACTAGCAAATACAAGATTCTAAATATATGTTTATTGGATTCAGTTTTATAAATTCTTCATTATTAGACATTCATTACTCTTAAACCCTAGAATTAAATAGAAGCTTGTCATTAAAGGTCATCTGTTTTTGCCAAATGGTATATTCTGCATATCTCTTCAAATATTGTTCCCATTGTGAATTGTGAGAAGGTAACCCACCTGGCCATAAGTGCCCACCATTTTTTACTTACATCTCCTCCATTCGAGTAGATATTACTTCTCACCTTCTCACCTTATGTGTAATGTTGTACTCTCCTTGAAGGTAGGCACAGTAGAATGCTTACCTTATATATAAAAGATATAACAGGATGCTTGCCTATTGTATATGTGTCATAGTTCTCTATGGTATGCATGAACTTAAAGATAATACCCTTTTAAAAGTGGAGATATACCACATTTAAACTTAATTTCATTTCTACTTAAATAAGCTATTCATAATTCATTATTTATATGAAATATTAATTTAAGACAAATCATGCTTTACTCAAATAGTACTCCTAGAAACAGGGCTTCTTGTGAAACTACATGAATTTTGCTGTCTTAGAAATAACTGCTACTTTCATAAAGACATTCTATGGCTTCTGGAGGAAACCTTTTATTCATTTGAATTTTGAGAATAACATACAAGGTAGCATTATTGACAAAGTATATATATATATATATATATATATATATATATATATGTACTCTGTTATAATTTTACATTTACTTGCAATTCACTTTTTAACAATACTATATATATATTTCATAAGTAAAGGTATTATAACATTTAATCTCTTGAATTGTAAGTGATTAAGACTCTTACCCAAAGGTTCTGTTAGAGGTTTAAAAGAGCCAGACTTTGAATTACCATAGCTTGAGTCTAGTTGCAGAGAGAGGATACCTGAGCTTCCTTCTTCCCTCAGACCTAAAGAGTCATGAATATATGGAATTGAGAGGAAGGAAAGAAGAAGAAAGGGAGAGAGAATGAGGGAGAGAGGAGATAGGGATAGAAAGAGAGATGTAGTGAAGGAGATAGGAAGGGAGAGATGAAGGTAGTGAGAGCACCAAAATTGCTTGATTCCTTGGAGATTGGCATCTAAGGGAAAGCTACTGGTTTTCATGCTGACTCCCTCACAAACCTATCTTTAACTGGAAACCACTGAAAAAGTAGTGGATGTGACAACAGATGCTCAATTCTTACATGTACTTCTGGATTTTCAGTCTCCTTAGGGTGGGCAGCAGTATACAAACTGTCTTTCTAACAAATCTTCAGGAATCCAGGACTAAGTTCTGTTTTACTGAAGCTGCCTATGAGGGAAATGAATGATAATCACTTTCATTAAAAATACCAAAATTGAATTTTTTCCACTACCCTTCTGCATATAGCATTGTTGAAGTATTTGTTCTTCCCCTTCACTGTCTACATAAAAGGTGTATGTTATGTTTGTGTGTGTGTGGATTGTATGTGTGGGTGTGGTAGATTACATGTATGTTTGTATATAGATAAAAATATGTCGAGGATGGCTATACCTTTAAGACCTGGGGTTGCTTGGCTATTATCCACTCCTACCTTCCCCCTGCTTCCCCCCCCCTAGTCCAGAACCGGAAGGGGCAGCCAAACCAGCCCCACCTCTCGTCTTGAAGCACATGTCTCATAATGGCGCAAGCCTGAGCCCAGGGGACCTGTCTTGGGGAGACTGTGATCTCCGCCTCTGCGGGAAGTTCCGTGACATCACCATGATGGACAGTTCATCAGCCAATCGTTAATACCCAGTTAGTCCCTCCTCTTCCTGCCACCATTACTGTTATATAAACCCCTCCCCTGAATAAAACTTTGGGAAGCTCCTGAAGCTTGCTCTGAGATGTCCACGCATACCTGGCCTCCTTGGTGAGTATGGGGGGGAGGGCATTCTCGCGGCCACACCCGGTCCGGAGCTTACCCATGCCCCTCGCTCCCACATTACTTCCTACTGGCCAGAGGATATGCGTGAGAGCGAAAGGGGAACACACGGAGGGGGCAAACAGGCCCGGGATCTACATAAAGGGGGTTTAGAGCTAGCCCGGCAAAGATATATAGATTTAGGTAAAATTTCTTCAGAAAATATACAAAGAAAATTTTGCTAGTGCATCTCTTAATGCATTACATTTGGAACCCACTGTGGTGAATTGCATGATGAAGAAATACGGAACTGAGGTATAGAGACTGGCTGAACTCCATGAGCTAGTCATCATGTCCCTCATTTATAAAAATAGAACAATACATGAGAAAAGTATATGATCCTCTCATATTAGCTTAATAACACAGACCCAGTGGGGGAAAAAAAAGGAAGAGACCAAAACACCCTGGTAAGTATGGGTTAAGTCCGCTGAGAATTTGTTGGATAGGCCTTACTTCTTGCATGTGTGTAACAAAAGCCTAATTTTGACTTAACAATTTAACTTTCTTAGTTTTGTATTTTGATATTTCATGAAATTCTTAAGTGAATTAGCATTTCATTATTTAATTCCATATTATTCACTTGTTTATTGCTACATTTGAAAATGTGAGAAAATAAAAATCTGGTTGAACTAAGAAAATAAAAGTGTACCCTGGTATTGATTAGGCTTGAATAAATACACACATAACAGTAACAGCTAATTTAACAGGAAATGGTACTACTGCCAAGGACATACTGCAACTAGAAACTTTCATAATGACCAGATTCAATCAAATGAAGACTGCCTTTTACTCAACAAGAAACTTTTTCCTCAACAAGTATACATTATCAGAAATTTTACTGTCTGAAATTATATCCATAAGAATTAAGCCTGCCATGTTTGCCTGGAATATATAAGTTTCTTTGACACAGAAAACAAAGAATTGCTCACAATCCAGGAGGGCCTAGCCTAGAACTTCACTACAGGATTTTGAAACACAGTGTTCTATCTGCATCTTAACTGTAGTTTCCAAACACACAAGCTACAGAATGTACTTTGTAGGTTTCTTGACACATGGCCCTGCTTAATGTCTATTGAAAATCTACTTTATATACATTTTGCTAACAATGTATCCTCTCCTCAGTTTTATAAAACTTTAATATTTTCCTTTGTTTTGTGGCATGCTCATATTTCTGTTGGTATTCTGTCTACCTCTAGCAAAGGCCAACTAACCTGGTGGTTTATTGTAGACTGATTGGGAGATTAAGTGGCTAAAGACATCTGAAAAAAAAGATGATTCTGGTAGGACAGGGAAACTAGTGGTGTGATACAGAAGGAGAAAGGCTTAAAGTTGAATGAAATATAGGTACAGAATTAATTCAGAAAGTATGTGACATGCCTTTCTTCTCTTTTTGCAGAGGTAGACAGGCATTTTAGATCAAAGCTTGTAAGCAACGAAGAGGGAAATACAATTGGTTTCTAAGCTTACAATCATTAAGACAAAAAGCAATTTGCCTGCAAAAGTCAATTCTTCTGCCACTAGGATTTGCAAGAAATTTGTCTCATCAAGAGAGACTGATGAAGTACATTAACCATCTCTCAATTGAATAAATACTATTACCACACTACACAAAAGCAACTGCTAATGTTGAAACGCCTCAGGACTGAAGAGCTTGTTCTGTCTGTGCTGGCACTGATTGCATCCCCACTCCTGTCCTGATTTTTTAGTTCTCTAGCTGTTATTTCAGCCTTTGTAAAGTGATAAAGGATCTAGTCAGTGTGAACCCTTCCTGTGTGTAGATGTGGGCTATTAGCAGCATAGGAGTTAAGGAAAGAGGAATAAACTGGCTCAATCTGACCATTGATTTCATCTTCGAATTTTCCCAGAACCTTGACTAAAATCAATCAGAGAAACACAAATCTAATCCTATCTACTCTGTTCAAACACTAGAAAATACATTTTTAGGCAAAAATTATGTTTAAGATAAAAAAAAGAAGTAAGGCTTATTCTAAAAGAATTACTGTGCCTTTCCACAAACTTTACAAATATAGCATATAGAAAGGCCATTGATTATTGAGAGTTGATTTTATATCCTTACATTTTGCCAAAGTTTTGGATTAGCTCTAGTAGCTTGCGAGTAGAGTCAATGGGGTTCTTTAGGTATAGGATCATGGCATCTGCGAAGAGAGAAAGTTTAACTTCATCTTTTCCTATTTGGATCCACTTTATATTTTCTTCTTGCCTAATTGCTCTGGCTAGGAATTCTAGTACTATGTTGAAGAGAAAGAGAGAGAGCAGACATCGTCTTGCTCCTGATTTTAAAGGAATGGCTTTAGTTTCCCAACATTTAGAATTATGCTTGCTGTTGGTTTGTCATAAACTGCCTTTATTATATTCAGGAGTGTTCCCTGGAATCCCATTTTCTCCAGGGCTTTTAGCATAAATGGGTGCTGGATTTTATCAAACTTCTTTTCTACATCCAGAGATATAACCATGTGGTTCTTTACCTTGCTCCGGTTGATGTGGATTAATGTAATCCGGTGGATTACATTAATTGACTTGCGTATATTGAACCAACTTTGTATGCCTGGGATGAATCCAGTTTGATCATGGTTTATGACATTTTGATGACCTGTTGAAGTCAATTGGACAGAATTTTGTTGAGAATTTATGTGTCTATGTACATCAGGGAAATTGGTGTATAGTTCTCTTTCTGTGATGAGTCCCTGCCTGGTTTTGGGATGAGGGTTATACTGGCTTCATAGAATGTGTCTGGTAGTGAACTTTCTCTTTCAATTTCATTGAAGAGTTTGGGAAATATTGCTGAGTTCTGTTTTGAAGGCCTTGTAGAATTCTGCTGTGAATTTGTCTGGGCCTGGGCTTTTCTTGGATGGGAGATCATTTATTGCCATTTCTATTTCAATGTTGGATATGGGTCTGTTCAGAAGGTTTAAATCTTCATGGTTGAGTTTGGGGATATAAATTTTTTCTAGGATATCATCCATTTCTTCCAGGTTCTCGAATTTGTAGGCATAAAGGTTTGCAAAATAGTTCCTTATTGTGTTCTGAATTTTGGTTGTTGCTGTGGTGATGTTTCCTGTTTCATCTCTTACCTTGTTGATTTGGGTGTGCTGCTTTCATTTTCTGGTCAGGTTTGTTAGGGGTCTGTCTATCTTGTTAATTTTTTCAAAGAACCAACTCTTTGTTTTGTTGATTCTTTCAATGTTTTTTTTTGGTCTCTAATTTATTTAATTCTGATTTGATTTTAATTATTTGCTCTGTCTCTTGACTTGGGGTTTGGCTTGTTGTTCTCTTTCAAGGAAATTAAGGTGCTTCCTTAAGTTGTTGAGTTGCCGTTTCTCCAGTTCGTTGGTGTATGCACTCAGAGATATAAATTTCCCTCTGAGTACTGCCTTTGCTGTGTCTCAAAGGAGCTGGTACTTTGTGTACACATCTTGGTTGAATTCTATAAACGTTTGAATTTCAGTTCTAATTTCTTCAATGACCCACTGATGTTTCAGCAATGTGTTGTTTAATCTCCATGATTTGTAAGATTTCTGCGGTGGTTGTTTCAGTTGAGCACTACTTTTATTCCATTGTGGTCTGAGAGAATGCAGGGAATGGTTTTGATACTTCTGAATTTGTACAGATTTTCTTTGTGCCCTAAGATCTGATCAATTTTGGAGAATGTTCCTGTGCTGCTGAGAAGAATGTGTACTCCATTGTTGCTGGATGGAATATTCTGTAGATGTCGGTTAAGTCTAGTTGGTCTATGCAGTTGTTTAGTTCTGTGGTTTCTTTTTTCAGTTTTTGGCGTGTTGATCTGTCCAGAGGTCACAGTGGAGTGTTAAAGTCCCCCACTATCAATGTATTTGGGTCTATGAGTGTTTTTAGAGTCAGTAGTGTTTATTTGATGAAGTTGGATTCTCCTGTATTTGGTGTGTAGATATTTAGGATGATTATATCCTTCAGCAGGAGAGATCCCTTTATCAGAATGTAGTAACCTTCTTTGTCTCTTCTTACATTTTTTAATTTGAAGTCAATTTTATCTGATACTAGGGTGGCAACACCTGCCTGCTTATGGGGGCCATTTTCTTGATAGATTTTATTCCAGCCTTTCACTTTTAGAAGATATTTACTTTTGCTAGATAGATGTGTCTCTTGGAGGCAGCAGAAAGATGGATCTTGATTTTTTGATCCAACTTTTGAGCCTATGTCCTTTGATTGGAGAATTACGTCCATTAATGTTGAGAGTTAGGATTGGGAGATGATCGTTTGTTCCTTTCATTATCTCTATCTTGTTAAAAGCGGTGTCTTCCCATTTCTTGTTTGAATATTCTGGTTTTCTATTTAGGGTTCATTTCTCTGTCTATATTTGGATCTTGATTATTTTCCCTGTATAGTACATCTGTGAGGATTTTCTGTAAAGCTGGTTTAGTGGAGATATATTTTTTTTTTCAGATTTCCTTACTCTGGAAGACTTTTATTTGATCTTTGGCTATGAATGAGAGTTTAGCTGGGTACAGTATTCTTGGTTGGTAGTTATTTTTATTTAGGGTTTGGTATACCTCATTCCAGGATCTCCTTGCTTTCATGGTCTCTGCTGAGAAGTCTGGGTAATTCTGATTACTTTTCCTTCATATGTGATTATTTTCTTCTCCCTAACAGCTTTAAGGATTCTTTCCTTGGACTCTATTGATCCTGTTTTGATCACAATGTGTTGGTGGGATGTCCTATTCTGGTCTGGTCAGTTTGGGGTTCTAAATGCTTCTTGTATCTGTATAGGCCTATCCTTCTTGATATTTGGGAAGTTCTTGGCTAATATTCTGTTAAATATGTTGCCTATTAGATTAACTTCTTTCTCTAGGTTTTCCTCAATACCTATTAGCTTTAATTTGGGCTTCCTGATTGTGTCTTGGAGCTCCTGGAGTGATCTGTTTTGTTGATTGGATTGGTTTTGTATTGATTTTTTATCTTTCTCCATAGATTCTAGGGAATCTTCAGCTCCTGAGATTTGATCCTTTGCTTCAGGTAGTCGGGACTGTAAGCTAGCTACTTGATTTCAAATCTCTTTTCCTTCTGACTGGTCTTTCCTGATGATTTGCATATCCTTGGTATAATTATCTCTTAGGTCCTGCATGGACTTCTTTACTTCATTAATTTGGTTTTGAGTGCTGTCTCTCAAATCTTTTAGCTGGGTAGCTATCTTTTCATTGGACTCTTGAAGTTCATTTATCTTTCTATTTTTGGAGGCCATTAAATTCTCTATTAATTTTTGGTTTGCCTCCTCATGCTCTAGAAAAGTTGACTGAAGAGATTCAAACTTTTAATTTATCATTTTTATCAGTAGACTTTGCAGAGCATTTTGAGTGCTCTCTTCTATGTCTTTGATTGACTGCTGTGATTTCTGCTTGTTTTGAGTGGGAGATGAGACTCCATTGTTTGCCATATTTCTTGTGTTTCTTCTGCCCATTTGGATTGGGAATGCCAACCTACAAGCACCTGTGAGCACTGTTTAAGACCCAAAGTAGACCTTACCAAGCACTGTTGTGTAAACTCACAATTACATACAGATACCTTGTATTCCTGTAAATAAAATTAGATTTGGTGTTCCTAAGGAATACAATTTCGATATAACAACCAATTCTGAGCCCTGTATTCAGTAGTTACTTATTTACTGTTACAACCCTATGAGCAGTTTTTGTTCTTATATTAAGTTCTTTTTGGACTGTCTGGCTTTCTCTTTGAACCCCTTTGATTCACTTGAATCGAGTAGGGATACCCTGTATGCAATGACCAGGGGTCAATGGAATCTGGAGTTCCTGGAAGTAAATCAGGAGGGTAAGGTAGAGGTAGTAAAGAGAATAGAGTAAAATGTATGGGTTGGGGGGGGGGGTTATGATTTTGGTTTAGTTTCAGTGACGTGAAAATGTGGAGAAGAGTAAAATAAGTAGAAAGAACGAGGTTAAAATGATAGACAATAGAGACTTAGCAGAAAGGAGTGGAGGTGTTATTCATTGGAAAGCTATTTTTTAAAGAAAGAGAATGAGAAGAGAGAAATAAAGAAAAATACTGGAAGACAAATGCACAAAACAGAGAATAAGTATAAAAAAAATCAGAAAAACCAACAACCAAAAAATTAAAAACCTGATAAAACAAACAAATAAAAATGGAAAACAAAAACCCAACGATGTCTCAGAAATGAAAAAAAAAAAAAGGTAAAAAAATGTTTGAAATAATGGAGACTTCCTTGTTTGGGAGGGCTTTCTACAGTCTCTGGTTTCCTTGAGATGCTCTGCAGTCTATTTTTCTGCTTGGCTGGTTTGACTTGCTTTCACTTTGCAAGGGGTGGATCTGCTTTGATCCGCCTCCCTTGTTAGTGAAATCCTGGGTCTCTGTGGTTCCCACAGCTTGCAGGTAAGACTTGGGCATCCTCTGTAGATGGGAGACATGAACAGTTTCTGGAACCATGGTTCCTCCCATCTGCTGTGAGGATGCTGCCTTTAATGCCTGGCTTTGAATAGGCTGTGGAATGAGCAGGGCGGGGCACCTCTGGCCTGGTTTACCTGGCTGAGAGTTGCTTTCCTGGGGGAGGTTCCTCCCTCTTGGGTGGGGCAGCCTCCTGGGCAGAGCTGGCTATGGAATTCAGCTCCATTTCAGGCTGGGAATTGGGCTTCCTCTGTGATGGGACCTTTTATCTGTCTCCATAATTGTTTGTTCTCCCATCTGGTTGTTCCGTGCAGCCGGTAGCTGCTTGCCGCTTTCGATTTTAATTTAGAAATTCTAGCGGGCAGGGTGGGGCATCCCTGGCTGAGTTCACCTGAGTGTGTGAGCCACAGCCCAGGACAAGCCTTCCACCTGGGCAGGGTCGTTCTCCTGGTTGGAGCTGGCTGTCACTTGTGGGTCCCTCTTGCCCTTTTCAAAGATGGCCCCTTTGTCCTGGCTTTCCCCAGGCCTGGTTTAGTTCCAGTCTGGTCTGACCCTTTGCCAGTGTCAAAGATGGCGCTTTGCCCTGGCAGTGGGGGAAGGGCTACTTTCCAGATGCTGCTCTGTGGGCGCGAGTGAGAATGTCTTTTGTGGGGTACTCATGCTTTCTGTGCGATTTCAGCCCATCTGTGCTCAGCCTGCGATCAGCGTCTGTCTGCCGCCGCCTGGGGATTTCTCCATGGTCACCATTGTGTGCTTTAGGTGGCGGAGTGCCAGGGTGCTGTGCTGGTGCTGGCACTGGCATGGCGGCGGGTCACTGCCCGGGGGTCAAATCTGTGTTTTCAGGCCAGCAAAGTTGATTTTTCCTTCCTGGCCAGAATCCATATGCTGTTATATCTTACTTGGGCTGTCTTTCTAGGAGTAAATGTTTCTCTGGAGTGCTAAAACTGCGATGTCAGAGGGAACTTAGCTAGGACTCTGTTGCTCCTTCACGGTCTTTGATGGGTATCAAACTTTACAAATATATATAGGACAGGCAAACCCTCAGAATGTGCTTGCGGACAACTTGAGACTATTCTTCCATATCTTGGAGTTCCTTTTGATTAGCATCATTTTATAAGGTCATGTGTACATAGCTATTGAGCTATTTTGATCTTCTGCTGGGACAATCCTAGCCATGTACTAATTATTGCCAGTAAGGGAAACAATGGAATCTATATTTCTTTGGGTCTGGCTTACTTCACTTAATATGATTTTTTTCTAAGTTTTTTCATTTCCTTACAAACACAATGATGCCATTTTTTTCTGATGGAAACATAGACTTTCATTGTGTATATAGACCACACTTTCTTGATCCATTCATCTACTTAGGGCCATCTAGTTTTGTTCCAAATCCTCACTATGGTAAATAATGCTTTAATGAGGTCTTGTTTGTAATCATTTGGAATCTAAGAAAGTTAAGTTGAGGAGCAGAGCATAGAACAGTAGTTAGCAGGGGTTGGGTGGGGTAGTAGTGAAGATGTGGGTTATAGGTCACACACTGTAGTCAGTACTACCTACTGTATTACTAGAGTGAATGTGCTGAGAGACAATAAAGCATGTATAATCACCACAAAGGGGTAAATTTTTTAAATAATTACTTATTTAGTATCAAAGTGATATACAGAGGGGTTACCGTTTCATACGTAAGACAGAGGGTGCATTTCTTGTAGAATTTGTTACCTCCTCCTCATTTCCCCCCTCCTCCTTCTTCCCTCTCCCCCGATGAGTTGTTCAGTTGGTTTACACCAAATGGTTTTCTAAGTATTGCTTTTGGAGTCATTTGTCTTTTTACCATTTATCTCTCGATTTTGGTATTCTCTTTCCCTTCCCTAGTTCTAATACCAGTATATACAGTATCCAGGGTACTCAGATGAGATACAGTGATAGCATGAGGAAAACCACAGGAAGGGGATACAAGAGGATTATCAACAACAACAAAAAGCTACCATTTTACATGGCATGTTGAAAGTAATTACAACAGTGATATAACACTTGTTTCTGTAACATGGACTTCATTTCACTTAGCATCATCTTATATGTTCATAAGGGCATAGCTATTGGGCTCTTGTGATCCTCTGCTGTGGCTAGCCTAAACCTGTGCTAATTATTCCCTATGAAGGAAACCATAGAGTCCCTGTTTCTTTGGGTCTGGCTCACTTCATTTAGTATAATTTTTTCCAAGTCCTTCAAAGGGATAAATTAGATGAGTTAAAGGATGACTGTAATCATCCTTTCAAAATGCATATGAATACCAAACGATCTAATATGCCTTAATATATACAATTTATTTTGATGGTTCCTCAATAAAATGGGAAAAAAGAGAGAGAATATGTGTGTGTGTGTGTGTGTGTGTGTGTGTGTGTGTGTGTGTGTGTGTGAAGGAGGGGGGCTTCCCAAGATTTTCAAAACTACTATTGCTAAGTATCCTCAAACTCGGATGCTAAGAGAATTCTTTTGCCTGAGTATCAGAAGGAAGAGCTCATCAGGGTTAATTTTTCCCCCCACATAGATTAAAATGTTAAGGAGCGCTAGGCAAAGGTCCTGCTTAAATTGCCTTTACCTCACATTGTGATAAGTGCTTATATTACTTAATATCGATTAAATGTTGTTTAAATGGCTGAAGAAAAAGAGAGAGAGATTGATTTTTCCTGTGGTGTTAAAGCCTCCAAATTATTTACTATAAGAAAAGCACAATAATTTTTTTAGGAAAACTGTCTTTCCAGTTTTCTCTCTAGGGATATACACACTCACAACCACCTTGGGGATGTTTATTTATCTCTTAATTCTCTAGGCTTTGAGGAATTGAAGGAGACTCATTATACTTGAGATATAAAAATGTTCTTTCCTAACGTGTCTGACACTGCTGCTTAAGCAATGCTGGTAGCAAAAGAGTGGGTGAACATTGCATGACATTTTATAGAGGCAAGACCTCAGCTCAGAGTCGTTTGTTATAATAAGATATAATTTTCTAAGTAACTTTCTAGTTTAGGGGTCAATGTTTTTTCAACTAAAATAAATACTGGGTTTCAACAAAATATACATTGTTTCTGGGAATACTAGGAACTTTTGAATTGTGTTTAAGTAATAAACTCAGATTCAGTAAATTATAGTGCTTTTCAATAACATCAATGGTTTTCAAAGCTTAGAAAAGCAAATCTTATTGTAAGTATCTATGTATTATCAATGGCTCTTTCAAGTCATTTTAAACATAAAGATACACTATTGTAGGACTTATTTTAAAAATCTTATTTTTTAATCATAATCACAGTTAAATAGCTCCATGTATATACAGGTATATACATAGTCTGTGTATATATACATGCATATATATCTTGTAATATTATTCAACTGTCAAAAAGAGTATGATATATTAATAGATATACATGTATCTATTAGATAGAGAGACAGACAGATAATTTAGATTGAACTCAGGACATTATTATTCTCAGTATGCATCACATCTGGGACTCTGCATCTGCCCAGCCATCTTTCCTTCCTATAGATGTGCTTTCCCTTCTATAGATGTGCTTCCCAAGAACAGTTCTAAGTAATTCCTCTTCAAATCAGCCTATTTTATCTTGTTCTCTGAGAAATCAACTTGCAACACGCACTGAAGTCTCATGAATTGTGGGTTGCTTTTATGTGTGCTCCTACATTTTACCATAAGTTACCGATGTGTTATTATGAAGAATTGTACATGATTTCCCCAATCTATTTATTTTAATTACTCTTGCTAGTACATAAATTAATTGAAACTTTTAAAGAAATGAAGTGCAGATTTGCTTTATAGCTTGAGATCTTGAGTGTTGCTTTTTTTAAAATCAAAGCAGTTTGTAATGGAATCATATGTAAGCAAAATATGATAAAAGGTAATTTAAATTAAAATCTATAACTGATTATAAACAAAGTGATCTATTGAAATAAGATAGTTCTTACTTGAAAAGAAAGAAGAGCAAAATTAAAGAAAAATATACATAAGTTATGTTTTAAATAACTACTTTAATCAAAACCGTTGTCCATAGAGGTTCCTGAAAAGATTTAGAGATTCACTAAAAAGATCTTAATTCTAATAAAAATTAATTGCACAAAGTTTACAATTTTATAACTAAAGTTTATAATTTTATAACTAAATAGTTAAATTGTAAGCATGAATCAATCTCATACTTGCTTTTGGCTAATTAATAAATATTGGTCTCACTGAAGTAGATAACCGTATATTAAAAAAAGAAATACTCTCTTTTTGGTTTAAATACCTTTCTTAAAGTTAGGTTAATCAGATTAGTAAAGATTTTCTGAAAGGTTTATAAATTTATTCAAAGGTGAATGAAAGAAAGAAAGTCACAGAAAATTGTGTTTTAGATCAGTGCATACAAAGAACTTGGAGAATTTGTAGAGATGTGTGTTTGGATTTAGAGTGTCTGTGGAGTGGCTGGAGCCTTTACATCTTAACAAGTTCCCTGATAAGGCAAATACTTTTATCCTAACCAGTGAGATCTAGGCAGCTAGCTGTCATCTTGTCATTCATTTCTTGTATTGATTCTGCTAATTTTTCTTTATTTCTAATAAGATAGTACCTGCTGTTTATTGTTTGTTATACACTTAAAAATACAATCTTTAATTTTACTCCATGTTCCTCTACTTTCTTCCTCATAAAACTCTACTAATTATACTATTAATCCTATGTATTATATGATTAAACAAAATATCATTTTCAGGCGATTTTAATAGTATGTAATAGAATAAGTTTTCCTCTATTCCTACATTTTCTGATACTGTATTGCAGAGCTGAATATCTAATGTTGCTGAAAGGTGAGATGGAGGCACTTGATGAAATGAGTACAAGTGTCAAACAGCAAGATCTGTCTCTAGTAGAAAAATATATGTTTCAGTGTAATGCAGCCTAATCATAGATAAAGTGCTGTTCTTTGAGAAGATGGGATGATATAAATGTATCTAACATGAAAGGATTACAAAGCTAATACTGTATCTTGCTTGCTAAGAAATCTAGTCTTATTTGTGGCATTTCATTTCACAGGTTTCAAAACTGACAGTAATGGGTATAATAGAAAAGGCAGTCCTATTTTCGGGACACTGAACATTTTTCTATTTTTGAAAAATATATATTTGTTCATGTCATAGTTTGTGATGAAGTGTTTGTACATGCTTATTCAACAAACTTCTTATATCCAAAAGAAGAGTTTTCGTATTTTCTTTTAGAAACCATTTTTTTCAAATGGTCTATAAGCTTAAACAAAATATTTTCTCTATTAATGGTATTTAATAATAATACAGTTTAAAACTTTTTTTCCTGACCTTGCCCCACATTTTCTGTTTATGTCTTTGTGGTACTAGAGTTCTTAATTCATTCTTATTAGAATTGGAATCTACTATGTAAGACACATTACCAGTGTTTTATTTTGCTTCAGATTTTATTGTTTTACAGATGTTTTTGTGTTCATGCTTGTGGGCATCTTTAGCTGCAGTCTTCCTACCAATATCTCTTGTATAACTGAGGCTACAGGCTCAGACCAGACCAGCCTCATTCTTGAGCTAGGATCCTGCTAACATTTTGCCTGGCTAGTCACCAATTCCAATCCTTCCAATGTAATTTGTACCTCTTAAGTGATTGGACTAGCCAGAGACCACCAGGCCTTTTCTAAACTAAAAAAAAAAAAAAAACAAAAAAAATTATAGCTTCAATAAAATTCTATTAAAATAATTTGGGAAAACTATATATGAATATGCTTATTCATAGATGGATAGATAGATGATAGATAATTAGATTATTATGTTGTATAGATAAATGATTTACTATTGATTCTACACATTGCATGAATTAGACAGAGTATACATTCTATATAAAACAAGATGTAAGATCTATCTATCTATATCAATATCTATATCTATAATTATATCTATCTCCAGTCAATGGTGGCTCATGCCTGTAAGCCTAGCTACTAATCTTAGCTATTAACATCTGAGGATTGGGCAGGAAAGTCAGCGAGTCTCTTCACTCCAATAATCTACTCAGAAAAAGCTGTAAGTGTTGCTGTGGCTCAAGTGGTAGAGCTCTAGCACAAAGAAGCACAAAGACAGTGCATTGGTCCTGAGTTCAAGCCCTGGATTGGAATATATATATATATATATATATATATATATATATACGTATATATATATATATATATATATAGTAAATTTTAAGACTATGTAAATTTGAAACATAAAATAAAATATACCAGATAGTGATTGCCTCAAAGCAAATATGTATCTTTTCATATTTCTATTTGCTTTAATATGAGGACAAACTCAACAAGTTCTTCCTATATATAGGCACTCTAGAGTTTGAAGCAACATCTTGTCTTCATTTAAGATGTAACGGTTAGATAGTTTTGACCGGAAATATATCAAAATTAATAATCAATGTACTTATATTATTTGATAATATCAAACTAAATTTCACCATAATTTATCAGGATGAAAAATAATCTATAACCAGAAGAAACAACTTTTATTATGTCTAAAGCTATATGGCTTCATTATAGTGTTGATGCAGAATGTAGATTTTGGAATTTAATATTTCTACATAATGCAGAAAGCTAAAATCTAAGACAAACTTGCATAAATGCTAAACAAAAAATCTTAAAAAAATTTCTAAAAGCCTAAAAACAAAGGCAGTTTTTTTTTTTTGAGGTGGCAATCTCTACTTTTTATATCTACTTTACAATACTAAACATTTACCTACTCTTTTTCTTAAGTTCCAGTATTCTTCCTTATTCTTTAAAAATAAAGTGAAGGTACGATATCATGTTCTGTGTTGTCATCTATTGGTTAATAATATATACATTCACCTTGATGATTAATGCTGTATTTTCCATGCAAAATGTCTCCCAATGGTGCATGAAGTAACATCTTGATCACCATGACTCTATGATAAGATTGTAGATCCTTTAGGAGGTGGGGCCGAGTTGGAGGAAGTTAAACTATTTGGGGCATGTGCTTGAATCGATTTGGGGAGTCTGTCTTTTTCTTGTCTGCCTCTTTTGCTGAGTGTCTTCCATGAAGAAAGCAACTTTCTCTTCTATGTGCCACTTCCATGATGCATCGCAATGGCACATGCCCAAAAGGAAGTGGGCCAACCCTGGACTGCAACCTTGGAAACTGAGCCAAAATAAACCTCGTTTCCTTGTAGGTTAATTAATTTGAGATACAGTGAACAAAAACTAATTGACAGATACAATTAAGGTTGGTGGAGAATACAGGAGAGTCAACTTGCATAGTTAAGTCATACTGATGGCTTACAAAGAGAGGAGTCTGTGCTTGGGAACAAAAGATAACAGATCTTAGGCACTGACCTATAACATGTCCTTCTGAAGAAGCCACTGTAGCTTAGCATCAAATGCGTGCTTATGGTTTAAGACAGCAAAGTTGAAATTCGTTTTGACATTGTTATACCTAAGCACAACAAATTCCACAGAAAAGAGGAAAAAAAGAAAAATGAAAAAAAATATCAGAACTTCCTATCTTGAGATAACCTGTGCAAATGTACCAGTCTGTCGAGCACTAGTCCCCAAATTGATTCAGTTTTGAGGAATTCCTTGCAAGTTTCTAACACACTAAAGCAAACAACTTCATCCCTGATATGTGCCATGCTGACATCTGCAATTCCATGGACATCCTTACTAGTCAGATACAGGTGAACACTGTTGTGCAACACTATTGCTCTTTCCATTGTGAACTGAGTACGATAACCATAGTTGTAATTGTTAAAATAACTTCTCATCAAGAAGTTTATAAAGTTTTTCTTGGTTACAAGAACTGTCATCTGAGAAGAAGTTTGCGCAGGGGATAGAATAACTGATTTCTGTATGAAAGATGGGTACACATGGGAAATATACTTGCTGTCATCTCTATCTCTCAGTTGCTTGTAGATCCTATAAACCAATGGTGGCAATATAGTGAGCACACTGGCAAGGAATCCTTAGTATCTGGCTTCAAATACAAATGGGATGTATGTTCCCCAGAGTTCTGAGCATATGTTCCATGTGAAAGTGAATCCAAACACCTTTAGCAAACATAGCATCATTCTGGTAATCTAAACTGGCCTACACCTGTGAAACACAGACTGCAGTGTCCTTCAGTAATAGTTCTAGAGAATTACCTTCCAAGGATCTGAAAACTGTCCCTTGTGTAGAGAGAAAATATACTGAAGGGGATGAAAAACCCATTGATTCTTGTGCTGGATGAAGAACAATACAAGTCTCTACTAAATCCACGCAGTGGAGAGGAACACATCAGAATAGAAGGTAAGGGAGGGATGGGGTTGTTCTAAGGTCTAGTGCCCAGGGCTGGAATCAGTGGGTAGGAGTATATTAGGACTGAACATACACTAAGTTTAGTAGTGGCAAAGTTCTCAGAATATTTATTTATTTTCAAAGTCAAGTACAGAGGGGTTACAGTTACATACATTAGGTAATGAGTACATTTCCTGTCCAACTTGATACCCTCTCCCTGTTTTTTGTCACACTTTTGCTCTTCTCCCATCCCCCCCCCCATTATACAGTTACTTTACAAAGTATTGTAAATTTTGCTGTTGCATTGCTTTGCCTTTTACTTTCTGGCTCACCATTTTAATGTTCTTCCTCCCCTCCTTTCCTTAATTCAGGGTACCCAGGGTACTGGAATTAAATATAGTTACAACAGGGGCTAAATCACAGGGAAGATGAACAGAAGAAAAAAGAAATAATTTCACATAATACATTGAAAATAATAAGCTCAATGATAAACCACTTGCTTCCATATTTTGGAAGTCATTTCTCTTAGCATCACCTTATGCGATCATATGTACATAGCTTTCAAGCTACTGTGATCATCTGCTAGTATTATCCTAGACCTATCCTAATTATTATCAATAAAGGAGATGATAGAGTTTATGTCTCTTTCAGTCTGGCTCACTTCACTTGGTATGATTTTTTTTTTAAGTCTTTCCATTTTCTTATGAATGGGACAATGTCATTCCTTCTGTTAGAAGCATAAAATTCCATTGTATGTATGTACCATAATTTCTTGATTCATTTATCTACTGAAGGGCATCTGGGTTGGTTCTATATTTTAGCTATGGTAAAAGATGCTGCTATGAACATGGTTGTGCTGGTAGCTTTAGTTTGGCTTGTTAGTGATCCTTTGGGTAAATGCCCAGAAGTGGGATTGCTGGATCATAGGGGAGTCTGGAATCTTTTTGCTTATTTATTGTGAAATAGATAAAAATTTATTGACATAATGAATTATAGTGTTGGTACTTTCTTATATGCTTATAATCTTTTATTTAAAGCACTTAAAATTGTCCATTTAATTATTGGTATATGCCTTTACACATATTTACATATATATGACATTAATGTTACAAGACAACAAATGAATTCATATGTAATATTATGTATATAAAAAAATGAAAAAAATAATAGAGACCAGAAGCTATAAAATGCATTTTTAAGACTAAATAAAACATTTTGACACATGGTGTGAAAATAAGGCAAGAAAGTGTACAGTCCATTTCTCAGTCTCCACTCTTTTGGAGGAAGGTAAGCTAAGACAAATATTATACAGTCTACTGTTGAGTCACTTTGCTATTTATGGAAATGTAGTTATCTGTCTTTATAATTAGATGTAACAAGACAAATTAAATTTATAACTGTGGCTGTGTCAGAAGTGTCACAATCATATACATATGTCATTCCATTAAATTTAATAAGGTTGCTATTAACAAAAAAATTTTACACACGTGCTTTCAGGAAAATGACCTCACACCTGTCTGTAGCCAGGCATTGATGACTCATAGGTTGTGCAACTATTGTATGCTGATAATAGCAGATATTTATCTACAAAGTAAAGTAAAATCCTTCATCAAATGTAAACTCATGTTTTGGCTTGAAACAACCTCTGTCACTTCAGTTGTAACGTGTACATTCATGCATGTTTTAGTCTAGAAAAATAGTACATTAAATATACAAATACAACTTAGAACACATGGACAGGTTAAAATAAATAAACAAAAATAAATTAAAACTAGTCATTTAGAGTTAATTGTTTTCATATGTATGCTTGAAATTTTGAATGCTGCTGTAGTCAAAAAGTGGAAATAATTAAAGTCTTCTTTTTATTGCACCATCTGGTGGAATTTTTATGTAATTGTAATAGGAAGGATATGGCCAGAGTAAAATAAATCAAGCATCTTAATTTCGCTTTCCAGGCTCTGCTGTAGATAGCTGTATAATTCCCTGTATAATTCTTTCGGTTTCCTTGATGTGACATAATTTAAGCAAATTTATAGAAGATGAATGTTTACAATGATTGTTTTACTGTCCCCATTCTTTTAAAAGTAAAAATAGTAAAATTTACCAAATATAGTTTATTTAATAACAAGTTAATAATAAGCCCATTTAATAAGTAGACCATTTAATTAATATTACTTGTGCTTAAAAGTACAAATTTTAAAGTGACCATTTTGAATTCTAATTCCAGATCTGCCATATAGTTAATAATACTAGATAAATTAAGCTTAGCTTAGTTGTAATTTGGATGCCATCATGGTTCTTATTTCATAGTGTTATTATGAGATTTAAATGATTTTGTTATACAGAACACTTAGAAGGTACCGCCATGCTCTGCAAACACTACAGAGGTATTAGCTTTGTTACCACAATCATCACTATCATTATAATCTAATGTAATAATTATCTTTCAAGTTATCCATTCAGGATTGTGACCTGTTGATGGTTGATCTTTTAGAATATCAATTTCTTAAAAAAATAACAGAAGGAAGAGAAACAAGTCTTCTTAGAGATCTAATTCACTCCTCTTTCTTCCTCTTCCTTCCTCCTCCTCCTAACTCCTCCAACTCCTTCCACTCTTCTTGCCAAGCAAATATATATTTTTCATTTTCCCTCCTGGTTTTTGTCCTGTATTTTGACTTTTATGAGTAACACACACACACACACACACACACACACACACACACTTACTTATATGCAATTCTAAACATCTGCAAGCTTTGAGCTTCCCCTAAAACCCAGAAGAAATTATACATTACAATTTAAAAATAGTTTTCATCAAGGAAAATATTCCACAGGAAAATGATGGCTCCAAAAAGAGACATATATGGGCACCACAGATTCTGAGATTCAGGCCAAATAATTGCCTTTAACTCTAATTAAATATGATCAAAAGTCATAAAGCACAATAGTTAAAGATATAAAACTTTCATAGTTTTCAATCAGCTTTATTATCATTTTTTACCTCCTTTCTACCGGGCAATTATTTAATTTTCCCGAGCTTGTCTTTCTGTAAAGAATGAGGACAAGTCCGGAGCCAGTGGTATGTGCCTAATCCTAGCTACTCAGGAGTCCAAGATCTGAGGATTGTGGGTGGAAGCCAGACCATGCAGGAAACAACTATGTGACTCTTACCTCCTATTAATCACAAAAAGTTGTAAGGGGATCTGTAGCTCAAGTGGTAGAGTACAAGCCTAGAGCAAAAAGAGCTAAGGTATGGGGCCCAGGCCCCAAGTTCAAGCCCCAGTACTGGCACAACAACAACAAAAGGGAAGACAAGAGTACAATCCCTATTAATGTACTGTAAGAAATGAATAAAATAATTCCTGGAAAGGATGAAGTACAATAGCTAGCTCATGATAATTTTTCAATATGTAATATTGTTATATCAAATACTCATAAAATTCTTATACCTTTTCAGATACTACATAGGGAAATACAGCATTTTAAAAGATTAGTCTCATTATTTTGAATAGCTCAATTTCAGAACTTTAAAGGAAATTTTGGTGCCTGCAGCTCTAAAATATCTATCCATGTCACTATATTCTTACAATTTATTTTTTCCTGGATAATTAGTTTCTAGGAATATTGCTGATTTGGCATATTCTTGTCCTTTATGGTACTTCTCAGAATAATTAAGTACAGTTCAGAGGCAAGCTCTCTCACCATATGTTGATATTAATGCATTAGTTAGCATAAAATATTATTAATTTAGTGCCAAATTTAGTGCATGCCAAATGACACTTAAAATCCTCAGTTTTATACACTATGAGTTCAGCATCACCTCAGGATCTCTCTCCTTTATTGATGGCTAAATATAAAGCAAGTCTTTCTTGGAGCCAACCTTCTACTTCAAAGAAGTCTCACCTGCTACTCTGGATTTTAAATTTGGGTAGAAGATTTTTGTCAGTTTCCTCAGAAAAAGAATTATTTCTTTCCCACAGATTTTCCCTGTATTCCTCTTTTTTTTTTCTAGACTTTGTCAAAACCATCACATCAGGGAGCATTCCTCTTACCAGATCTCACATTCCTCATCTTGAAGGAATGCACACAACTTTTTTAGTTGTGTTTAGTTGTCTTTTGTATATATAATTTGGTTAGTATTAAATTTATCTAGAGTTATTTGGGACTTACCTGTCAAAATTCTCCTTGGTCATGGTCAATAGATCCTCTATGACAAGTAGAGAGAAATGTTCTGATCAAAAGTGTTGTCTTTTTATGGTACCTTGGCTTTATTTCTAGGGTTAAAATCAATAGATTCCAATGTAATCCAGTGCTCATCACTTACTTTCTCCATTATCTCAATCAAGTTCTTTAATCTTTATCTCATTCAGACCCTTTAATCTTATATAGGTAAAGTTTCCCCATTGGTCAACTGTGGTAATAACAGCAACTCAAAAGACGATTTTAGACAAAAAATTCTCCACTTGTAGTATGGGAATCTTGTAGAGAGGTTTTCATACAGGGGCTGTAAAGTCAAAACTATTTTTATCCATCTTTCTGCAAGTGACAGTTTTATTTTCTTCACATTATATGTTGGCCATCTTGGTTGATTGTATGGTTTAATTATTGTGAGGTATGCACTCATGTACACACACACACACACAAACACACACAAAGAGAATAATGGAGAGTGGTTAATATTACAGTATATAGGTTTGTACATAAAGATGACTACAAGGAATTCCACTGAAAAGCGCTGACCAGGAGTTCATCAGTGGGAGACAGAGGAAAGAAAGCAGTAAAGGAGGGTAATTGATAAAATGATATTATATGCACAGGTGGAATAATGTGATATACATGTGAATAACTCTGATTTAATTAATATACACTCAAAATGAATGACAGGAAAATACAACAGGCTCTGCTAGATTGTGGGTATCGGTAGGAGGGAAGAGGGCAATCAGAGAAGGTGAATGTGGGTCAAGTACTTTATGTGCACATATAAAATGAAACCTGTTGAAATTCTTTTAACAAAAGTATGAAGAAGGGAACAGGGACTGAGAGAGAAAGTAAGAGTGATTGGGTACATTGTGTGCATGTATGGAATGTTACAATAGGACCTCCCTTGTCCAATCTGTGTCTTCTAATGAAGTATCTTAATATTTTAAAAATGACAGGAGAAAAATAATTTTTGCATCAATGCAAATATATGATGTTTAGTCTTTCCATTCTGATTATCCTCCTAATATACAATAAAATTCCCAGTAGCTCTGTGACATGTCCTGTCATTACTTGAATGTAGAAGAAACTAAACTTGTCTTCTGTTTAGCTATTAACTAAGGACATTTGTAAAAATTGAAACCAACATCTGTGCTTTTTATGTTTAAAATATTATTTCACTTTATTGATATAATGCAACCTTCAATGAGGTGATCATTCTTATTTCAAACAAATTAATGTTTTTATAGGCATCAACAGAATTATTGTTTAATATGATAAATATTGGTAAGTCTAACATATAGCTATTAAGCATCTAAAAGAGACATAGGACCCTTTTTGAGAGTTTTAAAATCAGAGATATATCCCGGAAGTCTACCAAAAGAGGCATTGTTTCTTAAAATGACATTAATTATTGCAAATTAAGATGTAGTTTTTTATTATGCGACATTTTTGTCATTCTTAAATGATGCAATGTAAATATACAGAATCAGGGGGAAAACATTTTGGATTCTATGTTGAGTACAGAGCAAGTTATATTTTGATGACATTTAAATTTTTTTAAAATGTGATACTGCAGCTTTTGATATTTCTTGGAAATAAAAAGACATAATATCAAAAGATACAATCTGTTTTTATGTAGCTATGAAGAACTGCTCAGATTGCTTAAAGAAGAAGAAATTTTAAAATGGTTCAGATCAATAGACTAGCTACCTGATTCTGTTATCTGCACTTATTTGACATCCTATTTGTGCATGTACTCATTAATTTACTTGTCCTAAATCAACACTTGTACATGGATAAAAAATACTATATTCCAAGCACTGTTATCAGTATTTGGATGCACTCCCTTGTAAGACTTAATTTTTTTTTTAATTTTGTCAGTCATGGTGCTTGAACTCAGGGTCTAGGCACTGTCCTTGAGTTTTTCTGCTCAAGGGTAACACTCTACTGCTTTGAGCCATAGCTCCACTTACAGCTTTTTGGTAATTAAATGGAGATAAGAGTCTCGTGGACTTTCCTGCCCAGCCTGGGTTTCAACCATGATCCTCAGATCTCAGCCTCCTAAGTAGGTGGGATTACACATGAGCCACAGGTACCTGGCCTCAAGACTTAATTTTCAGCCCCATCCACATTACAGTTCAACTATGAAAAACACAAAAACTGCTTGTAACTGAAGTGTAAGTTCCATATTCTCCAATTTGATGACAAACTTTAAAATAGAAAGGATAGCTTTTTAAAATTTGTAGTTTTCAGTTAAATCTCTTGTAACCATTAATAGTACAAAGAAACTATTAGAGAGTAAGGAGAATGGGATTAACTGAGCAAGAGTTGATGGCAGACTACCAAATGTTGCGCCTTTGAAAAGCCTGAACATGTGAACTGAAATTATGACTGCTAAGATTCTGTGTGTTTGCAATAATTAGCCAGGTGTGGCCCTACTGATAGTGCCTGCCAGAGTAATCTATAGAACAGAAATGGAGAGTTTTCAGAGGGTTCTGATTTAACTAGAACAGCTACTCTGTTCAGGGAAAAAGTGTAAATACAGAAAAGCATAAATAACAGCTGGCAGTATTTAAGTGTCTCATAAGTCCAAATAGTATTCTGGTTTTGAATATAGGTTAAAGCAGTTCTGATATGCTAGTGCTTGTGGGTGGAGAGGAGGCAGGTTAGAGTTCTAGAATCCTGTAGAGAATGGCATTTGTGTGTGTGTGTGTGTGTGTGTGTGTGTGTGTGTGTGTGTGTGTGTTTTAATCCCCTGCAGAATGTAGGTGTTCATGGTTTAATGACTTGAGAAAATGACATAAGCTATGGAGAAAAAGTTTATTGTTTCAGAAACATGTTATAGATTGTGCAATCCTGTCTGTATCTTGGATTTTTTTTTTTTTTTTTTGGCCAGTCCTGGGCCTTGGACTCAGGACCTGAGCACTGTCCCTGGCTTCTTCCCGCTCAAGGCTAGCACTCTGCCACTTGAGCCACAGCACCGCTTCTAGCCGTTTTCTGTATATGTGGTGCTGGGGAATCGAACCTAGGGCCTCGTGTATCCGAGGCAGGCACTCTTGCCACTAGGCTATATCCCCAGCCCTGTATCTTGGATTTTAAGGCTCTATTCCTATGTCTATTAATACAAGAGTAAATCTAATCACAGTGCCTCAATAGTAATGATACCATCACACCACTCTATCAACATACAATAAAAAGCACTTGAAAGTTGTGCAACTATTCTTCTTTTTCATTGATAATTAATAGCTTTTCTGTATTTGTCAATTTTAGACTATAAGAAAAATGTGAATCAGCATACAGGCTACTATGTTTTCGTAGGAATGTGTAATTTCAGGTTCACTATACAATAATTTGCATGCATACTGATACTTTGTAGATTCTGTTATTTCTATAAAATATAGTTGTTAACAATAGACCTGTATTTGACTTGCCACTACTGTGAACTAGGTTCAAAGAGTCACATTAGGAAGAATATTTTATTTGAATGAGTTTCTGGTTAAATAAAAAAATAGTTGTATACCTACCACTAAGTTTGGAAATACCTCAATTTTTGGAGATTATAATATATATGTTTACCTATAATTTCAAGAAATCATGTGAGAGTGATTCTCAGAACTCCAAAGGATTTACAAATCTTTTAGTTTAGTGATCGATATTTAGCTTGACATCATTTATTATGGTGACAGTGAACACATACTATTTGAACCCTGGAATCCAGTAAGACATGTCACATACCACTGTAACCACACTGAACAATTGTCTTGTTTCTGCCTTATTGTAGCTCCTGGAAAGCAGTCCAGTAATTCCAGTTCTCCATTATCACAGGACTATAAAACATGAATAAATCAATTTTCTTCTTTTTGACATTTTTGCTGTTTTATTGACAAAGAAAACTTTAGTTTTGGCCATCTTAATACTTGCAGCTTTTGTAAATCTGTCCTTTTTAGTGGTCCCTGATTACCTGTATGGTTTTCAGTTTTGCCTAGGGATCTCTCATTTTAAATTTCTCCCTGGGATAGTCATTTTGTATTTAGAATTACAGTTATCTTTTCCCCCTTTCAGTCCCATACACGGAAGCAGACAGAAGCTTCTTAAATGTGTCCCTAAGAATTGAAGAACAAACCATTATCTGGTGTTCTCTACCCTCTTCCTGTTCTCTCACATACAAATTATTTTCAAAGAAATTTTATTGTGTGTCTTTAAGGCACACAGCATGGTGTTATACCATCTGTATACAGTAAAATGGATAATAGAGTGGAACAAATGGGCATACCCATCCTCTCATATATATCTCTTTCTCCCCCTGGGGAAATGCAAATATAATCTACTCATTTTGCAACATTTCTGCATATGGGCACTATTATTAACTATTGTCTTCTATATTAGAGCTTTTCATTTGTTCAACTTACATATTTGATATTTTATCATTTGAATGTCATCTCTTATTATTCTTACATAATTTTGTAGCCTAAACATGTCTTAATTTTTAATGAAAGTATTTAAGTAGGAAAAATTATGGTAGTATGTATTTAATATGTATGGCCATATTTAACTGTGAATCTCTATCATACTCTCCTTAATTTGTTTTCCTATCATTTGAAACCTTGGGAATAACACCTTGTGGCTGCCTATTAGAAAATAATGAGTTTAAATGAAAGTAGATTGTGTCTGGGTATCATAATAAATAATTGAATCAAGAATTTGAAAGCATGCAATATATTATTTTATTGGTCCAGCGAAGATGTCCAGATTTATTTCTTTGCTCTTCAAGTCAACGTTTTTCAAGTCAGAAGGTATTGCAGTAACAGGCACGTTTCAAACTGCACAAACTTGAGTAACATTTATCTATTGTTTGGTACTGAACAAGTTTGTGCATAAAGCAAATAGTGTCTTTTTTCCTTATAACTGACCTCCCCCAAAAGAATATGATTGGTTACCCACTCATTAATCCACTAGCTTTTATCTACCCTAGAAGGAGAGAAAAAGGTGATGGAGGAGGAAAATTAATTCTACCTTTTCTGTAAGACATGGAGATTTTTCTTTATTTCTGTAACTAATAACTATCTTCTCATTTTGAAATGAACTAAGCCAAAATGCAGAGGGTCAAAGATGTAACTGATGTCCTTGATAATATTTCTTTTGAGTTTCTCTACATTAGTACTTACTGCTTCATGATATAATTGCTTACCTAGTTATTGTAAGCTATTATGATTCCAATCTTCTTACAGTTATGGGGAACCATATAACTCTTATTTTTCTAAAGTGGAAAAACCTATGTTTTCTCTAGACACATTTATTAACCACAATTGCAGTTTCTATTTCATTTAATTTCTTTTCCATTCAGCATTTTCTTTTTAAACTTAATAATTTTATTCCTTTCACTTCCTATTTCAGATAGAAATATGTGAGGCATTAAAAATTCACAGAACACAGCAGGTATTTGGGGGTGATTCTAACAATGTACTTCAACTTACTGATGTTTTCTCTAAATAATATTATAGAAATAATAAAAGAACAAACAATTTTATTTTTTATTATTTGTCATTTCAGTGACCAATATACTAAATGTATATGACAGTAGTAAGTCCTTTCTTGCAAAAAGTGATTCTACAACTTCCCAGAATTTTAAGTTTTGAAAAACACAACTTTAAAATAATTTTAATGATTTCATAGCTCACAACTTTTGTAATGCAAAACTTATTTCTCTTTAAGTTTTTTGGGGTACCCTGTGACATTTTATTTATTTATTTTTATTGTTACTCAGCAGTTGATTTGCAGAAGGATTACAGTTATATGGAACAGGTAATGAGTATAATTCCCTTGGAAACATGTCTCCCATGTCTCCCATGTCTCCATCAGTCTACTTGTTTTTGCCACCTGTTCCCACTCACAAGGTATACAGTTCATTCTTCACATAGTGTCTAATGAGTACCACTGTTGTAGTTGCTCACTCTTCCACCTTTTCTGTGTCCTCCTATACCCTCCTAAATACAAACAAACAATACCAATGGAAAAGAAAACAAAAATAGCAACAATTGCAACTAAAAATGTCTCTTTCCTTTTTTTGGAGTTAATTTCATAGAATATTATTTTGTATGGTCATAGCTATTGAGACTTGGTCAACCACTTCTATGCATATCCTTGGGCCTCTGTGTGTGAATGCCTAGAATCCTATTTAATTTATCATGTTTCTTTGTGTTTTCTTGTAAAATTGTTTTAATCCGTTTCAGGTCCTAGTCTATCTGACAGCAGAAAAAATTCTAGTATGTTCCCAAGAAGTTCACTTCCATGGTTTGCCCTTATTCTACTCTCTGAAGGAACAGAGAAACCCAGACTCACACAGTGTTTCCCACACCTGTCCATTTCTAGAAAATTATACACATGTTGGCTACTGCCAAGTCTTTTTCCTTTGCTGGATTGCTGTTGCTTTTTCTTTTCAAATGTCCATTTAAAATACTTGCAAGGTTTCTAACCACATTCATTAATATGTTGTTGACATTTCAGGTAATAACCATAAATGTATATTATCAGATAAACATCAGGTTATATCTGTCTTTTTAACAAAAGCAGAGCATTAAAATATGGAAAGGTGTTTGTTTATCTATCAGAAAGGCTTTCACATGTTCTATCTATGCCAAAAATAAAAAAAATTATACCTCAATGTCTGCACCTGTGTAAGACATTGCCAAAATAATGCTGAGGAACAACGTGCCACAAAATCCTCATCAGCAAAGAACAGTAAGTATTGATTGCTCATTGCTCATTGCAGCATTCAGCTGTTGATGGGTGTGGGGCTTCTGCAGCTCAAAGCTTGCGTTTAATCAGAATTTCAAAGAATAGACTATGCTTGTTTTGTTCTGGAATGGTAACTGGAATCGTCAGCCTTACCCCAAATTTTGTTTCCTTTGAGATTAGCTAGGACTTGCCTTGGCTGTCACTGGCAGCATATTCACAAAAAAATGTGGCAAATATCCAAGGAGATATAAGAGGGAAGTGGCAAAGGCATAAGTGTTTGTGAACCTATGTGTATCAGATGATTAAGAAGTCATGGTGTAAAGGAATTCACCCAGGTAGGTTGAAGATGCACAGAGTAATGAAAATTGGGGACACGTTTTGCAATTAAGGCATGGATGCTTAAATTAGCCATTGTTTGGAATGAGTATGAATTTGATTTTATGTCAAGACCTGTAAAGATTTGGGAAGAACAAATATTTTTTTAGAGAGCTCATGTTTAGTGTTTAGTGATGGTAAAATTTAAAAATTGAGTATTGGCTATTTGTACAATTCAATGGAAATACTAAATACTTATTAATAGCTGACCTAAATGACACATTGTTGATGTTGTGCAGTATGGCATCATGAGAGAAAAGACGGCTCAAAACTACAAGATGATCAGTTAATAGGAGAAGGACACCTGAATTTAGACTTAATAAAATTTGCCACAAGGGTTAATGAGAATTATATTATGTATTGTTCAATTAGTTCTGAGTCTGTTTCTGGTTTTAAGTTTTCTAGGCATGAAGAAATATTTCTGGAATTATGATAAATCTCAAAACATGATGAAATAACCCTCTCTCTTCTACACTCCTTTCTTCTGCTCTTGCATTGTCTCTTCCTTTTTCTCTCCTCTTTTTCTCTCTCTCTGACTTGTCCTCCCTTTCTCTCTTCTTTCCTTTTTTTCTACATTTTAAGGTCTAATTTGAAAAGTTTTTGACTGAGGGAAGCTTTTTTTTTTTTTTTTTTTGGCCAGTCCTGGGGCTTGGACTCAGGGCCTGAGCACTGTCCCTGGCTTCTTTTTGCTCAAGGCTAGCACTCTGCCACTTGAGCCACAGCGCCACTTCTGGCCATTTTCTGTATATGTGGTGCTGGGGAATTGAACCCAGGGCCTCATGTATAGGAGGCAAGCACTCTTGCCACTAGGCCATATCCCCAGCCCCTGAGGGAAGCTTTTTAATGTGGATTGCAGTGTAATAAATAATAATACAAAATTCTTTAAAATAAGCAACACATAACTTTCATTTATGTGACAGTGCATTTGATTTTCACAATACTTTCTATTCAATTTCCAGCATGCGTCATCATCACCTTCATTCATGTGCCAATTGGAAAGTTTTAATATTTACATGAAAGAGACATGAGATAATAAAAAATGTAAACAGTTAATATTTTTTGCTATACATTGAAACTATATAAAATGACATTATTTTCCAGTGGTTATTTCTTGAACTCACACAATAGTAGTCTCACATTGATTACTCTTTTTAATAGTTTATATTGATATTGCAGTGTTGGTACCTCAATCTTCAATACACAGATTTTTTTTTTCTCACTTAGGGACTTGGCATGTACTGTTCTCTGTGAATAGCAGCCATCCCTTTCCTTTAACACATCTTCCTTTAAGCTTGCAAAATAAGGAGGTTTTAAATTCATTGAGATTATAAGTAACATTCATAACCTACTATTAAATTCTAGATATCTCAATGAAAATGATCCAATATAAGATGAACTAAGATGAATATATTGAAACCTAATGGATGTATGCTTTATCAATGAATATACTTTGTGACTCTAGATCATTATTTTTTTCATTTGTTGCCTTGGAAAAACTCATTTTCTGATTTTTATATTGTCCCTAAATGTTTATGTTTTTAGTATAGAGTAAGTTACATTGTTTGAACTTTTAAAATTCTTGCCATAAAAGTCATGCCCAACGCTCATGCTCAGTTCATGGCAACTAAGACTGTTCAGCACTTGGAACTCCGGCTTGTCCAGAGCATTCTTTATTCTGAAGAATGCAGGTGAGATGAGGGGCCCCTGTAATAATTAACAATAATGTTTATTTGTATGTATGTGAAAGAACTTTTATTTTTAGATTGAGACATTATCATTCGTTATAATAAAATGTCTGTATTAATGGAAAATTTGTTAAATGTTTTAACACAATACAGTGCAAGACTAATTTATATTTCTGTAGTAGGAAAAGCAAGCTAAAATTGAAACAAATGAACAAATAAGCAATGAAGCCTAGGTTTCACTAAGTTCAAATCATACATTGGATCTCTGAAATTTATAATTTTAAATAATTTTGTCTTTG